>NC_041344.1:2630097-2653881 GCF_004354835.1 Perca flavescens | reverse complement strand
AACTTCACGTCAAGGTTCATGACTATTTTACATTTCTTTTAGCCCAGGTAGTTAGCCATTACCACTGAACATAGAAACGATCAGACATATTCAAATTTTCTAAAGGACAGCATTACCGTGGGTATGCTGCCGCCTGCTGGTAGAGACAGTAAATTACAAAGTTAGTAACTTACTTTTTAATATAGAATCATTTAGTGTCTCAATTTTAGTGTGAGCTACTGGGAAAAATGTAGAAAAGCTACTTGTTGGACACTCCTGGTGTATACTGTTGCACAACAGACTTTATTTCCTGCATGGAGTTAGTGGCCAAAAATGGCAGGTCATTCAATGAAAACTCAAGCTTTAATAACTTTTTTATCTTTAAGTTCTTTAGATTGTACAGATTTATTTTCAGTTGATCGGCTTTAATCTCTAGGAGGAGCTCTTTGAACTGGTGAAAAATGCACAGTAAATTCAAATGGCTTACTTCCTATTGGGTTTAGGATATACCTCAAAGAGCTATTTTTTTACATCTAGAAATGGTACATAAGCCTTTCCTTCATCCATGTCAAATTTGAAGTTGGGGGCTTTTAAATTAGGAGGCACTTTTGAGCATTTTGCCAAATCGTGTGCAAGACCCATAAAATATCCACATTTTCACTAGTTATGATCTGTGCAGACTTTGGTGATTTTTCGAGCATCTTAAGCCCCTCAAAAATGCAATTTATTGCATGTAATAATTATAATTATTTACATTGTATTAGGGTCTTGGTATAAAGGTAAAAATCATATATTTAAGTAATGTTTTACCGATGCCGCATCATTCCTGGTGCATTAGTTAAAAACAACTAATTGAATAACTTCTGTCATACTCTACTTTTTTAAAATATTCAGTACAGCTGATAAAGATTTTCTACATTGACCCACTTCTCCAAATATTCTTACAACTTTACCTCCTTCTTTAAGACAGCAACCCAGTTTAGCGTTTCAGCTTTTCAGCATACACACACATTTTCTAGTTCAGGTACTTTTGGGGGCCAAATTAACTGGGTTTCCATTTACATGAAAAGTTTATAACAGACTATGTAAAGGCAGAAAGGAAAATATTTTCATAGAAATATGAAGTTTTTTTTTTAATCAATTTCAGTACATTGTCCTCCAATTGTTCAATTGGAATATTGCTAGAAGATTATATCAGCCTTGGATCACAATGATTTTTTTCTGGATTTATCAAAATCTTTCCATTTAGTTAATTAAATTTTACTCGCCAAACTAAGTTCCTTTAGCTTTTAATGTTAAGTACTTCAATAGGTACTTCATAAGTACTTAAAAAAAAAAATAGAAAATCAAGCAAAGTAATACCTGTTCACTTGTTAGGGTTGGTGAAGGAGAGAGGGGGGTGACCAGGGATGTCTTATTTTAGCTGAATGCTGTTTTCACGCTGGTTTTACGTTTTCTTTAATGCGGTTCATGACTTTTGGACTCTATTTTGTATGCCAGTAATACAATTATGGGATGTATTGGGTGCAGAACCTTGTTTGTGTTAATGCAAATAAATCTACAAAACTCAGTTGGATCTGTGATCATTACCAGCAAGCACGTCCATCTCAGCCTCTCGGTGGCCGAAAAAGTGATTTTCAGATTGTTGCCTACGTGTGTAGTTTAAAGTGATAATGAACATAACCCACTATTAGAGATTGAATAAGGTTCCTGTTTATTTTTCACACAATAATTAACCTTAATAATAATTATTATAATAATTATCAGTCCACACCATCAGATAATTTAGTCACTTTGGAAAAGGACCAGCTACAGACCCGATGCAGCCAACTTAGCAACAACTACAGCCAGTTACAGAAGAGCTGAAACAACCTGAGCAACAGTTTCTGCCAGGAGACAAGATAACAGACACAGGGGAACATTACAGGTGAGAAATGTTTTAAAAGAAACAAGTCTTATTAGTCTTATATATTTGTCATTAAATGATTTGAAACATGTCACTAAAACACAGGATGGAGGAGATTTTAGTGCAGTTATAACAAATCTACTGAGATGAAAACCTGGACAGAGAGCAAGAACAGAGGAGCAACTCTGGTGATAACAAACAGCAAAGAAGAAAATGGGAGGTGTGTTATTTTTCATGTCTAGGACATCTAGGACTATGAGTAAATGGGTGCACAATGGCGCTACCCATGTACTGATCGCTGGTTAATAGTGAGTCCGGGTCCACTGAGGGGGGGTCGATAAGAACCAAACAAGTGTCACTTCTTAAATGGCCACACAATCAAAACACGCTCATTTCTCCAACAGTATGTGGATGAAATGATGTAAGTAAAACTAAATATATACTATATAACAAAGTTATAAATAAACCATGAACAATAAATCCCAAATTAAATAGACAGCATTTAGTACATCTGTATATCTTTATCCCTGCAAATTATTGGCATATTTACGGTTAACATAAAAACAAATCAGAAACCCATTCAGATGAGCTCTCTAAACAGACAGTATTAACATGGGTATGCTGCCGCCTGCTGGTAGAGACAGTAAATTACAACTTGACCCACTTTCACCGCAGTCTTGATCATCTGGCGGTCCCTATAGCCAGCTTGCAGTCACCTATTAGCGGCTTAACAACTGCCGCTGGTAGCCGTTGTCCCGGATCTCCATAGCGGCTAAATACAACCAGCAGCTTCGCTCAGATTTTATTGTTCTATCGCACTAAGCTTCACTTAGTTTAAAATACTTCTATTTTTAGTTATATAATATATGGTTTATTGGTGAAGTAGCATTGATCATTTGATGGGTTGTGGGGGATACATTTTGTCCACAACAAATAATTCTGCAGAGACTTTCCTCTTTAAGCGTTTAGGCAAGGCAGCTTTATTTATAGAGCACATTTCAGCAACAGGGCAATTCAAAGTGCTTTACATAAAACATTAAAGAGCAGTTAGAAAACAATTAAAAACAATAATAATCAAATTAAAAACATTAAAAGACAAGAATAAAATTGATAGTGCAGTATAAGAATAAAAGTTACAGTGCAGTATAAGAAATTAAAGTTAATAAAATAGATTATTTAAAGAAAAGCAACATCAAAAAGATAGGTCTTTAGCTTAGATTTCAAAGAACTGAGAGTTGCAGCGGACCTACAGGTTTCTGGGAGTTTGTTCCAGATATGTGGAGCATAAAAACTGAACGCTGCTTCCCCCTGTTTAGTTCTGACTCTGGGGACAACAAGTAGACCTGTCCCAGACCACCTGAGAGGTCTGGGTGGGTCATAGTGTAGTAGACCTGTCCCAGACCACCTGAGAGGTCTGGGGGGTCATAGTGTAGCAGACCTGTCCCAGACCACCTGAGAGGTCTGGGTGGGTCATAGTGTAGTAGACCTGTCCCAGACCACCTGAGAGGTCTGGGGGGGTTATAGTGTAGCAGACCTGTCCCAGACCACCTGAGAGGTCTGGGTGGGTCATAGTGTAGTAGACCTGTCCCAGACCACCTGAGAGGTCTGGGGGGGTCATAATGTAGTAGCAGATCAGAAATGTATTTTGGCCCTAAACCGTTTAGTGATTTATAAACCAGTAAAAGTATTTTGAAATCAATTCTTTGAGGCACTGGAAGCCAGTGTAGAGACTTCAGAACTGGAGTGATGTGATCCACTTTCTTGGTTTTAGTGAGGACTCGAGCAGCAGCGTTCTGAATCAGCTGCAGCTGTCTGATTGATTTTTAGGGAGACCTGTAAAGACACCGTTACAGTAGTCAAGTCTACTGAAGATAAAAAGCATGGACAAGTTTTTCCAGATCCTGCTGAGACATAAGTCCTTTAACCCTTGATATATTTTTTAAGGTGATAATAGGCTGATTTTTAATTATGTTAATGTGGCTTTTAAAATTTAGGTCTGAGTCCATGACTACACCAAGATTTCTGGCTTTGTCTGTTGTTTTTAACATTGTCGTTTGAAGCTGAGCGCTGACTTTCAATCGTTCCTCTTTTGCTCCAAAAACAACCACCTCCGTTTTTTCTTCATTTAATTTAAGAAAGTTTAGCTTAGCATTGTAACCATACACAACACTGGCTTGGATGCATCAACCTCCCCAGCTCCACCCTTTCTAAATATGGTCACTTCTGGCTCCAAAAGCATGCCAAGATGGCGACAGCCAAAATGCAAACTCTTGGCTTCTGAATGGCAGTCCACACAACAATGGGTCACAATGTAGTGTTTTTCTTTGTACCATTGGGTTGATGTCGGCACCCTAGGCCCACTTGATATTAATATTTGCTCCACTGGGAGGAGTCTTAGTGTTTATTTCGACAACGCTTTCAAATTTAAAAAGCAGATTTCCTCCATTGTCAGGTCTAGCTTCTTTCAGTTGAGAAATATAGCCAAGGCAAAGGCCTATCTACGTCCTAATGACTTAGAGAGGCTGGTCAATGCCTTCATAACCTTGCCACTTGACTATTGTAATTCTTTGTATATGGGTTTAGACCAGTCAATTGTTTTATTGTTGTTTTGACCTTGTAAAGCACTTTGGTCAACCCAGTTGTTTTTAAACGTGCTATATACATAAATTGACTTTGACATTGACACTGCATGAAAAGTGGGATTTTCGTCAGAAATCCCCCTAATTTTTGGCAGTTAACGACAATTTACAGCCTGTGAACGTCGCGTTAAATCTGTGCCACATATTGTTGGAAACAAACCATGATGTATGTGGAGAGCTCCCACGGAGGTGTGAATGGCTCTAATTAGCATATGAATAGCAGCTGGTAGTGGAAGTCTGTTATTGTTAAAACATGGTTTGGCAGATTGATGGTCCAGTACATTGTTCCAAAGAAGGATATCCATATTAATTCATCAATTGTTAAATTTTAACTTCATTAAACATTAAAATGTTTCAGTTTAGGCAACAGAAAGAACTGTGAAAGCAACATTTCCTGTTGTGTCCAAACAGTTGAACTGCTGTGTGTATAGGTGTGAATAAATGCTATATATATATATTACTTAAGAAGTTCAGAAAACCACCAGACTATAGTTAGGCGTGTGTGTGGGCATGTGTGTTTATAAGCTGTTACTTCCTTTATGTTCTTTACTGGCAAAGAAACACTTGCAGCAGCATCAGTAGAGTATGTGACATCACTGAATATATATATCTACCAAAGTTTTACAGCAGCAAAGTGACTGATCTACACAGCGCGGTAACCAGTAAGGGAAGTGAAGAGCAGCTACGGTTTAATTGTCTCAAGATGTCTGCAGATATTTATGCCACGCCAGATGTGTCAAAGAAGGTGAGATACAACAGAAATGTGCAGGAAGACAAAGAAGAGTGGGAGGAGAGGGAGGTGGAAATCTACTTGAATGCAGGCAGCTATCGGGGATGATCACTCTGATAATCAGCCACACGGAGGAGGTAAATGCAAGTTATGAAGTCTATATCATAAAGAATCATGCTGATCTGTGTATGTGGGTGTACCTTTTAAATCATGTTTGACTGATGTGTAAACTCTACATTTGCTCTGTTTGTTTTCTTACTCTCAGCTTTCAAAGCCCTAAGTGTTTGGTTTTGGTAACATTAAACTGACATTTAACTTGTGTCATTTCTGAGATGTGAGGAAGCATTAACTCCGCTAAAGACATGAAACTACATAACAGGGACGTGCAGTGTGACAAAGTATTTTGAATATCATTAACAATGCAGAGCCAAAAAAAAAGAGAGGGAGAGACTGAAGAGAAAGAGGAAGGAAAGTGATTACTTTGTTGTGCCATTCAATGGCCTATTACAGTTCACATTTGTTTTATTTTATTATAATTATTTACGTTAAGAGTTGTTCACTGACTATGTTTACATGCACTTAGTTGTTAGGCCCGGCTCATATCAGAGTCTTTGATAAGGTTTAAAAGTAGCTGTGTTTCCTCTTTTCTTTTGGCCGAGCATCTCTACGGCAGCCCTGCAAACTGTCGTCTGTTTGGTTTGTTAACAGTAACCATAGCAACTCACAGAGCTGACCGTAAGCCGTAAACAGGCAAGATGCCGTAAACTGTCACAAACTGCAGTAAAAACCCAGATTGAGAACCAGATTCTGAATGCACTGTATACATCTCCAACGAATGCCTCTAAAACCCGAATAATACCAGAATATCCCACGTCTACATCGGAAAAATTGTACGTTCGGAAAAAAGGCCTTATTGGGAATATGCTTTATCGGGAATATGTTTATCAGTAAACAACAATATGCTGTTTACATGACCTGCATCAATTTAGGAATATTATCATACTCGGAATAATAGTGGAATATAAGTGTGCATGTAAACATACTCAATGATTTGTTTAAAAGGCGCTTTCACACAATCAATATCAACAATATTTTTGGAACCATTGTTTTATTGTTTATTTATTATGCATTATCATTCGTTGTTTTATTTCATGTTTTAATAATTTCAACTTGTGGTATTCCAATTACATCCTTTTGTGTTGTTGATTTTATATTTTATATTTAATTCCGCCTTTTATATTGGCAAAATTGTACAAAAAGTGTAATTGTTGCTGCATTATTTTTCATTTGGCTTTGCTTTGCGTTCACACTGCACTTTGTCAAACATTGGAAACAAATGTCACATGTTGGAAACTGTCGCTGGTCTGTTGGACAAAATATCTGAAACTCGCCGACACTTCTGCTCTCAGAAATAATGGAGCTACACCACATTTCTAACGGCTTGGGTTTCTGGTTCTGCTTTAGTGTTTCTAATATTTTAGAAGAAGGCAACAATGTGAGCAGCTGACAGACAGCGACTGAAGGAGAGAGAGAGAGGGTTGATGTGTGGTTGCGCTGGCCTCAGCGTCAGGAAGTATTGTGTGATATCAGGTCTCGTGGTAACGAATTGCTTCACGGCACTGCACACTTACGGCCGTTCAGGAACCGGCTAACAAGGTAGCGATGGAGTTTATCACACTATCGTCATGGCTGAGCCGACAAAAAAAAGCAGGAAGCTAGGAAAGCATTGTCGGAGGAACAGAGAAAGAGGAAAGGGCAGACTGACCAAGAGAGGAGTCAGGTCCGTTATATAGTGAATGGTGAGACTGGTGAAAGGCTCCGTGGTACAGTCTGTTATATAGTGAATGGTCAGGCTGGTGAAAGGCTCCGTGGTACAGTCTGTTATATAGTGAATGGTCAGGCTGGTGAAAGGCTCCGTGGTACAGTCTGTTATATAGTGAATGGTCAGGCTGGTGAAAGGCTCCGTGGTACAGTCTGTTATATAGTGAATGGTCAGGCTGGTGAAAGGCTCCGTGGTACAGTCTGTTATATAGTGAATGGTCAGGCTGGTGAAAGGCTCCGTGGTACGGCTCGACCTCAGGTCCGGTGTAGCGGCTTAAGTCCAATTAATGGATGTTGCACCGGTCTTTTTCACCAGCTCCTTGTTTCGCTTTCAGCCATGTTTACTCAAGATGACGATGACGCGTTGCAGCCGGTTGCAGCTCGTGGCTCTAAACTTCGCCGGTAGATTTGCGTTATCAACATGAATTATCGCGATAGTGCAGTATAATTAAAATCTCTATCGTAGGCCAGTTTTGTATCGTTTATATTGCATATCGTCTATATCGCCCATCCCTACACCAAAGTTAGAATGAGTTTTGATACCGCTCCAAACCAACCTGAATACCAGACAAAATGCTCCAGGGTTCGGTTAAATGTATGTGTATATGTATATGTATGTGAAAGCAACCTAAAATGTGAGTTAACACACTCAATTCAATTTTATTTATAGTATCAAATCATAACATAGGTTATCTCGAGACACTTTACAGATAGAGTAGGTCTAGACCACACTCTATAATTTACAAAGCCCCAACAATTACAATAAGTCCCTCAAGAGCAAGCAGTGCGACAGTGGCGAGGAAAAACTCCCTCTTGGGAAGAAACCTCAGACAGACCCAGACTCTTGGTAGGCGGTGTCTGACGGGCGGGTTGGGGGTGTGATGAACAGTGGCGATAGTAGTCACGTTAATAATGGAACAGTGACTTCAAATGGTAGTCGTAGTAGTTCATGTCATATCAGGGCGCTGCAGGGCGTTACAGGATGTAGCGTGGCCCAGCAGAGCATGGATGGACATAGCAGGAAGCAGCAGGAAGCTGCAGGGTTCAGCAGGAAGCAGCAGGGTTCAGCAGGAAGCAGCATGACATTGCAGGGCACCGCTGAGCTCAGCAGGGAGTGCAGCAGGACCACGGCGACAGCTGGAACCAGGATCTTGGTGCCAACGTTCTCCAAGGAAATACGCTGGGGGAAAAAAACATAAGGACTCCGGGGAGTAAACTCCCCAGAAGCTAGGATTAGTAACAAGCATTTCTGGGACGGGATACACACAAATAGTAATAGTAATAGTAATAGAAAGGGAGAGGAGAGAGCAGCTCAGTGTGTCAGAGGAAGGAAGTCCCCCGGCAGTCTAGAACTATAACAGCGTAACTATAACAGCGTAACTAAGAGAGACAGGTCATAAGGAGAGGTAGCTTTTTCGGGCTTAGAACTCTCCCCCTGCTGGATCGGGCTTGGCTGGCCTGCCTCCCTCTACTTTGTTATGTATTATTAATCTAACAATTATGAAGAGAAGCAGGTGGGCCAGTTAGGTGAACACTGCAACTCCTCTCTCCCCAACTATAAGCTTTATCAAATAGGAGAGTTTTAAGTTCATTCTTGAAACCGATTACAGTTTCTGCCCCCACAGATCGGGAGCTGGTTCCATAGGAGAGGAGCCTGATAACTGAAGGCTCTGGCTCCCATTCTACTTTTAGAGACTCTAGGTACCACCAGTAACTCTGCATTCTGGGAGCACAGTGCTCTAGTGGGACAATAGGGTATTAGGAGCTCTTCTAGATATGATGGTGCTAGACCATTTAGAGCTTTGTAGGTCAAGAGAAGGATTTTTAACTCAATCCTGGATTCAACAGGAAGCCAGTGCAGAGAAGCTAATACAGGAGAAATATGATCTCTATTCTTAGTTCTTGTGAGAACACGCTGCATCATTCTGGATCAGCTGGAGAGTCTTAAGGGACTTATTTGAGCAACCTGACAATAGGGAATTACAATAGTCCAGCCTGGACGTAACAAATGCATGGACTAGTTTTTCAGCGTCGTTCTGAGACAGGATATTCCTAATTTTGGCAATGTTACGAAGATGAAAAAAGGCTGTTCTTGAGGTTTGTTTTAGATTGGCATTAAAGGATATATCCTGATCAAAAATAACTCCTAAATTTCTGACAGTAGTGCTGGGGGCCAGGGCAATACCATCCAGAGCAGCTATGTCTTTAGATAATGAGGTTCTGAGGTGTTTAGGTCCCAGTACAATAACTTCAGTTTTGTTAGGGTTTAACATCAGAAAATTATAGGTCATCCAGGATGTTTATCTTTAATGCACGCTTGAAATTTAGCTACCTGACTGGTTTTGTCTGGTTTGATTGACAAGTATAATTGGGTGTCCTCCGCATAACACTGAAAGTTAATTGAGTGTTTCCTAATAATATTGCCTAGAGGAAGCATATATAAGGAGAATAGAATTGGTCCAAGCACTGAGCCTTGAGGAACCCCATGGCTAACTTTAGCGTACTTGGAGGATTTATCATTAACATTAACAAATTGAGATCGATCAGAGAAATAAGACTTAAACCAGCTTAGAGCAATTCCTTTAATGCCAACCAAGTGTTCCAATCTCTGTAACAGGATTGAATGGTCAATAGTGTCAAAAGCAGCACTAAGATCTAGTAAAACAAGTATGGAGACAAGTCCTTTGTCTGCAGCAGTTAAAAGGTTGTTAGTAATTTTCACCAGTGCCGTCTCTGTGCTATGATGCTTTCTAAATCCTGATTGAAAGTCATCAAATAAACTATTGCTATGTAGAAAATCACATAAGTGATTAGCAACTACCTTCTCAAGGATCTTGGAGAGAAAGGGAAGGTTAGATATAGGTCTATAGTTTGCTAAGACCTCAGGATCGAGGGTGGGTTTTTTCAGAAGAGGTTTTATCACAGCTATTTTAAATGACTGCGGTACATGACCTGTTAATAAGGACATGTTGATCATATCTAATAATGAAGTGTTTACCACGGGTAACGCTTCTTTGAGTAATCTCGTTGGGATGGGGTCTAAGAGACAGGTAGATGGCTTAGCTGAGGATATCTTTAACATTAATTGTTGTAGGTCTATAGGATAAAAGCAGTCTAAGTATATGTCGAGACTAGTCGTTATTTCAAGTGACTCTGCGTTTAAAGGTGAAACGTTAGAAGCTGAGGGCAAAAGGTGATGAATTTTATCTCTAATTGTTGTAATTTTATCATTAAAGAAGCTCATGAAGTCATCACTACTCAGAGCTAGAGGAATAGATGGCTCAGTAGAGCTGTGGCTATCTGTCAGCCTGGCTACAGTGCTGAAAAGAAACCTTGGGTTGTTCTTATTTTCTTCTATTAGTGAAGAGTAATAGTCTGATCTGGCCTTTCTTAGGGCCTTCCTATAGGTTTTGAGACTTTCTTGCTAGTCCAAACGGGATTCTTCCACTTTTGTGGAACGCCACTTACTTTCAAGGTTTTTGCGAGATTTGCTTTAATTTACGAGTTTGGGAGTTATACCAAGGTGCTAATTTCCTTTGCTTCATCATCTTCTTTTCAGGGGAGCAACAGAGTCTAAGGTCGTCCGTAGGCAAGTCGTAGCACCGTCTACAAAAGTATCAATTTGAGAGGGACTGAGGTTAACATAGAGGTCCTCTGTTATGTTAAGGCATGACAAAGAGTCAAAAGCTGTTGGAATATCTTCTTTAAATTTAGCTATAGCACTGTCAGATAGGCATCTGGTGTAGAAGCTTTTATGTAATTTAATATAGTCAGGTAGTAAGAATTCGAAAGTGATTAAAGAATGATCTGATAATACCGAATTCTGCGGAAATATTATTAAATCCTCAATTTCAATACCATATACCAGCACAAGGTCGAGGGTGTGGTTAAAACAGTGATAAAACACTGTGGTTAAACATGATAAAAACTCTGAGAATTCAGATAAAAATTCAGAATACGGACCTGGAGCCCTGTAAATAACAACAAATATAATTTGCTGTAATGTTTTCCATTTTGGATGTTGAAGATTAAGAACAAGACTTTCAAAGGAGTTATAATTTAGTTTAGGTTTAGGATTAATTAACAGGCTTGCATCAAAGATTGCTGCAACTCCCCCTCCTCTGCCTGAGCCTCTAGGAATTTGAGTATTAATATGACTGGGAGGAGTGGCTTCATTTAGACTAACATAGTCTTCATGGCCCAGCCAGGTTTCAGTAAGACAAAATAAATCAATGTTATTATCTGATATCAACTCGTTTACCAATAATGCTTTAGAAGACAGATATAATATTTAATAGTCCACATCTAATTTTCCTATTTTGTTCTATCGTTGCAGTCGTTTTAATTCCAATTAGGTTGTTAAGTATAGCGCATCTTTTGTTTACCTTTGATTTAACCGATCTGAGTCGGGGAACAGACACCGTGCTTATTAGACTATGAGTGGGTGACTGCTCCAACGGAAGCACCGGGGGGCGCGTAGTACTGCACCCCTGATTACTAATATCAAACTTGGGTTGTCATGGTTTATGTCTAATAAACTCGGTCAGATTTTTTTGATATGAGAGCAGCTCCGTACCAGGTGGGTTGAATGCCGTCTCTCTCCACACTCAGCCACAGATCAAAGCAATAAAGCTACTGGGTTAAGGTTATTGTAACAGGGGAGTGATAGGATCTATGATAACAAAGACTCATGTTGTTTTCCTATTAATGAACCTGCTCTCTGTGTGCTATGCCACTTTAGGACTGCACACTGAGAGGAATCCTCCTGCTGTCCAAAGGAGGCCTTTCAGGGCTGCAGTACTCTGTCTGGCTGTTCTCTGCTTTCTGACAATAACTGGAATCATCATCCTTTCTACATACCGTAAGATAAAATACACCTCACAACTACTGAGCACCAAATACTGAACCAGTAAACAATGGTGTACTACAATCAGCTTCAGGCTTTTAAAGGAAGGCATTGTACTAAATACATGTTCAGTTTGGGAAAGTCAGGCTAATGATGCCTCGTAAAAGCTTTGGCTGAATTTAAGAATTAATTTGTGCAGGCAACAAAGTGTGGTTTTTATGTCCGAAAATGTTTGTCTCTAGTTTGAAGTAGAATTATTTGGTGTCGTTGGTCTGTTTCTTTGTTGTGGTTGTTATCAGATAATCTAGTCGCTTTGGAGAAAGACCAGCTACACACCAGTTATGAAAGGCTAACCTCTTATATTTCAGTCACTTTGCTGCAAATCAAATACAACCAATTGAGCAGCAACTACAGCCAGATCCAGAGGAAAGTTTCTGGTAAGAAATGTTTCAAATCACCATTAAAATAAAATTTCCCACCATCTATTAAGCATTAATAATCTCAAACTGTCTAACTTTCATCTACTGCTGTTTATCTCAAGACATATCAGTCAAAAACAGTCAGTTATAGGATGAAGTAAAGCAGCTGAAGAACAAAATTAAAGATGAGAAAGTTTAAAAACAGTAAACACCTGTATTATACACATTTATAGCATAGAACTTGATTGTGTATTTACCGTTGATTATAACTGCTTCATGCTGTTAAACTGTTTTGCTGATGATGTGAATATTTATGATTGAGACGGTCATTTACAAATGAGAAGTACAACCTGAGTGAAACTTTAAAGTATTTACAGAGTAAACATCCTGACAGGGAAACATGACAGAGGCAAGAAAGCTCTTTAAATAGTGAATCTACATTTGTTTGACTTTAAGAGAAGTGCTGTCCTGACGGATGGAAGACATCTGGATACAGTTGTTACTTTAAATCTAATGAGACGAAGACTTGGTTTGGAAGCAGAGCTGACTGTCAGCAGAGAGGAGCAGATCTGGTCGTCATAAACAACGAAGAGGAACAGGTGAGTATGTTTGTTTCTGAGTGATGTTAGAGAAAAAGAAATTCAATGGAAATATTTAAATATAAAATATATCACAATTTTAAATGTTTGAAAAAAACCCTTGAAATGTTAACTGTCTTATGAGCACTAAGGGTGCAGATCCTCATGCATTCTCTGTTTCTCTGCTGATTATAAATATCATTCTTCACTTTCCTCCGTTACTAATGTGTGTTTACTGTCATGCTGTTGAGTCCAGTCCTCAGTGTGTGGTGGACCGAGGGATCCCTCTTGTGTTGTTCCATGTTGTTTGTTTGGTTCTATTGAAACGATGGTTGGTTATTTGTGGATGATTAGTGTTTCTGATTCATGCATCATGGGGGGATTTCTTTCTTGCAATACATTTTCTCTTTCCTTCAGATGTAGTCACAAGATGGCTTTACTAAAACAGAAATGCTGAACTGTGAACAGAGAAATGATTGTTGTCTCTTGTCAACTTCTAGAAGTTTGTCACTGAGCTGAGTAAGGATGGAGAGTCCTGGACTGGTCTATGGGATGGACGGAGACAAGGAGAGAATGGAAACCGAGACAAGGAGAATGGAAATGGGTCGACGGATCACCGCTGACAGAAACGTGAGACATTTTAAAGGTTTTTGTTTCCATCACAATTCCATCAAAGTCACAGTTTGTCACTAAAATAAGTGTTTTAAATAGAAGGATGCTGAGTTAAAGCAGCTTTTTTTTTTTTTTTTCAATTGGTGTTTGAGAGAGAGAGGGAGAGAGAGATGGAGGGAGGGAGAGAGGGAGAGAGCAAGGGAAAGAGAGAGAGAGAGAGAGAGAGAGAGACACAACCACACACTTCTAGTGAGTCATAAGTGATGATTGAGAGGATTACTTTTGTATGAGTCTATAAATAGTTTTTAGGGAAATGCTGAATAGTAGACCTTTTAATAAACAGGAGCATCAGTCCCATGGATGAAACTGGAGAGACGGGGAGCAGAGTCAGCTTTGAAACCGTTTTGTGTCAGTGGCGTTTTTCCATTACATAGTACCTGCTCGCCTCGACTCGCCTCGACTCGCCTCGACTCTACTCACCTTTTTTGGTTTTCCATTACGAAAAAAAGTCCCCGGTACCTGCTAACAGGTACTTTTTTTACTACCACCTCCGTCGAGGTTCCAAGCGAGCTGAGCCGATACCAAAAGGTGATATGAAGCGACAGACGGGGGGCATCCTGAACAAACCCGCCATTTTTAAATAGTTTAGCCAACTGTGTTTTTTTGGCTGCCTCCCTTTAGAAACAAAATTTGTCTTCTGGCCGTGGCAACAACACACCTTCGACGTTCTGTGTGTTGCGTTAGGTCACGGCAGTTTACTGCGGCGCCGCTATGATTTAGTACCGCCTCACGTATGAGGTGGGACTAAATCTGTAATGGAAAATGGAGGACGGGGCACCGTGGCCGAGCAGAGTAGAGCTGGTACTAGCAGTGGAAAAACGCCAAAAAAGTCTCCCTGTAAACATTATAAATGTATAGTGAAGTCTTAATGTGTGTGACTGAATCACAATGAAAACTCTATAGGACTGTCTGCAAACAGACTCTAGCTGCAGAAAACAAAGAAAGGACGCCATCTTGGTTAGATATCAGAAAACCTGTGATAGCTTGTTTTTTGGGGATGATTCCTGTCAGTAAAAACCTTCTACAAAGCTGAATTTTAAATTAGTTATTGAAATAAGTGTATTAATAACAGATAATATAAATATGTTATGTGAAATTCAACAGTTTACTTTAAATGAATATCAATCAGGAGTTTCAGCCCTGTTTAATAAAAGGACGTTTTATTTCTCTAACAGGTTCTGGGCATCAGGACTGCCTCATGATGACAGGTACATGATCGCTGCAATATGCTGCGATCAACAAGGAAAATGGACACAAGGAAGATGTGATTATGAAACTAAGAAGTGGATCTGTGAGAAAAAGATTCTCGGATCTCTGTGATGACAGAGGGGTGTGTAGTGTTGGGATCAGCTTTGTCAAATCCGACTAATTTACATTTTGCTCAGTAGTTTATTCTGTGTTTCTAAATAACCTGATTACATAGATATCGTCCCTCTGCCCTGCATAGTGCACAATCTGGTTAGAAGTCATGAGCACTTACTCTGTAGTCCTACAGGATTATAATAGTAAAAGCAAATAAAAACATGGAATTGCAGGTTGTCAGCTTTAATAACATTTTACACACTACCCAAAATAAACCCCCTACCTACCTCCATCTCCCCTCCCTAACTCATCCCTACAACCTATCAAATCAAATAATTATTCATTTCTTATACGGCAGCTGTTATTGTTGTATTTTTTATCTTATTCCATTGTAGCCTGTTGTTATTTCTTCATCTCTTTCATGAAAGTTTTTAACTGCTCTTTAATGTTTTATGTAAAGCATGTTGAATTGCTTTGTTGCTGAAATGTGCTATAGAAATAAAGTTGCTTTGCCCAACAACCTGCAGCCTGTCAGTCAGTCACCAGGGCATAGAGAACGCTGTTGTGCCTTCTCTGTTTCAGAGGAAGTGTAACGTTAACCGCACTACGTCAGCTTTCGACCCGTTCTCACTCCCAACTCATCAAATATCGACGCTTGGTCAGTTACGACGCAATAAGCATCCTTCAGGGTCTGTATGGAACGCACCGACAGAGCAGCAGCTCCACGGCACTGTAAGATGATGTAGTATTAAGGGAAACAACAGTAGAGAGTAGTATGAAATGCACCATCTTTTCCTAACCCTTACTGTCCCGTTCTTATCCCGCGGGTTAGTTAAACGTACGTCCCGACCCAGAGTGTCGAAAAGTGATGGCAACACTCCCGACCAGGTGCAAGACTTTTAGCGTCAATAACAAATGCCAAAGACACTTGACCAAGCGTCCTTATTTGAGCACAAACCACTATTAGAGATTCATTTATTTTTTTTCATTTCATTTTATTTAAATAGCACTAGTAAACACAACATAAGTTGACCACTGTGCTTCACATAACAAGAGTCAGATAAGAAAATAGAATAAAACATCCTTCAGACAACAAAAAGTGTGTGAGATTGAATAAGTTTGCTGTTTAATGAAATTAATTGTTATGTTGATAACCTTCCACGTAATGTACAATAACGACACATTTGTTTTGGGTAGCTGTTGACGTAATGTAGCTCTATGTGTCGATGTGTGACAGTGTTTTGTTTGTCATCATGTACGTTTTCTTAATTTTTCTTCCTGCGTTCTGTCTCTTAAAACAAACCATTGCCTCTCCACCGTGTGTTGGCATGTTTTGTCTCAGCGGAGGGCGCTTGTATAAAACTTTGCAACGGTGAATAATTGTTCTGTTTTCTTTGTTGTTGTAGGTGGATGAGTTCATGTATGAGGGGCATCTGTACGGTAACCTCCCATCTCCGAATAAGAGGGCTCCCCCAAAAGCCCTGGTGTAATTCAAACACTGCCTACATACTTTTGTTGCAGCAGACTTTTTGTTTTCAGACTCGTATCCTCGTATCCAGAAATGCATAAAGGCTCTGTTTACACGAAAACGCTCGCGGGTGAATACCTAAAAATGTTTTATCAGATGTTCCTTTTGCGACGGTGTTTTTGGGGCTTAAAAACGCAATAAAGTGAAACCACCCTCCAGAGTGGAAATCTTAAAAACGCTTTACCGTCGCGTTCCCATCTAAAGGGTAAAAACGCAAAAGTCTGCAGCCTCTATTGTTGTGGTGGCTGGCGACCCACCCCATATTTCGTTACATAAATCAAAATATAGAGTGATTACTCGCCCATGGCCACTCCGCCGTTGGCTATCCACAGCCTGCCTATACTTTGTCCGGATGGCTTTCAGCTTTGATGATATCTGACTTTTACAGATAGCGTCTTTCTAGTGTGGATATGACGCCCTCCAGGTACGGGATACTGCTGAAGACATTCGGTCCATATGTACCCAAAATAAACCCCCTCCCTACCTCCATCTCCCCTCCCTAACTCATCCCTACAACCTATCAAATCAAATAATTATTAATTTCTTATACTGCAGCTGTTATTGTTGTATTTTTATCTTATTCCATTGTAGCCTGTTGTTATTTCTTCATCTCTTTCATGAAAGTTTTTAACTGCTCTTTAATGTTTTATGTAAAGCGTTATGAATTGCCTTGTTGCTGAAATGTGCTATAGAAGCAAAGTTGCTTTGCCCAACAACCTGCAGCCTGTCAGTCATCAACCAGGGCATAGACAATGCTGTTGTGCCTGTCTGTTTCAGAGGAAGTGTAACGTTAACCGCACTATGGCCATTTTCGACCCATTCTCAATCCCAACTCGTCAAATACAGTGCTGCTCATGAGTTTAGGAACCCATGCTAAAGTTGACTAAAAAGAGGAATAAAAAAATCATCTTTTGGAAATTGATCTTAATGCCTTAATTAAAAAAATTAGGAAATATCCAACCTTTAAGGACACCAATTTTCTTTGTGAATGAATAATGTATCGTAAATAAATAAATGTTCTCACTTAAAATACAGGGGGCATAAATATAGACACCCCTATGTTAAATTCCCATAGAGGCAGGCAGATGTTTATTTTTAAAGACCAGTTATTTCATGGATCCAGGATACTATCCTGATAAAGTTCCCTTGGCCTTTGGAATTAAAAAAGACATGGTCGTAAAACGGGCTATAGGTCTACAAAAAGGACACAAGGTGAGTATATACACACTGAGGCAGGGGGAGACGATTACACACAGGTGGCACACATTTGAGAAGGGAAGGTAATCACACAGGCTGGAAGGCAGACCATTACGGGAAGACAAGAGACCTGCAACAGAGACGGACGGTGAGTTAACAAAATAAAACAGGAAGTAAGTACATAAAGACAAAACATGACCTAAGAGTGAGAGCTGTATGTGACTCTAGTTTTCATCTGAAGACCGAAGAAAGATGACCAAGATAAAACTTCACACACAACCCATGATGTTTTAAACACTTTGGTAATGGCTCTATTTTTGACACTGTTACCATTGGTCACTCATCATCTCTTCATCATCTTTTTTCTGTGCTCGTCTGCACTGTTTTTCATCTATGATCTGCTAATAAAGAGCTAATTCTTTATTCCATCCAGCTTAACGTCAGGTAATTATCACAGACCCTGGTTGTGTGTCAGTAAGGAAGTCTATCATCTCGTCTTTGTTTCACTGAAAAAAAATTTATATTCACACCTAAACTTCCCTTTTTCTAACAAATAGAACAAAAATAACTGTGCGGTCACATCACAGTTCCTGTGTCAGGGCATGTGTAAATGCAGCTATGCACAGTTACTGTGTGGGTATTTCCTCATTTTTACAAACCGGAAGAAACATCTTTATTTTATTAGCTTTACTTAACTTTAATATACTTTTATAAGGTTTATCTGAAGGGTTTAATTATACTGATTCCCAAACGACTGAATGCCTAAAACTGAGTCAACTTTTTACGTTAAATGGGGCCTTTCGTCTAACAGTAACAAATGTATTAGGGTGTGCATCTGTCTTATGGCGCTTTTCCATTACATGGTACCTACTCGACTCGCCTCGACTCTCCTCGCCTTTTTTGGTTTTCCATTACGAAAAAAAGTACCTGGTACCTGCTAACAGTTGAAGTCGTGACAGGTTACGTAAATGCCGTTTTTTTCGTGTGGCCCTTACGAAATTGAAAGCAATGCATTTTAATGGGAAGCATATTTCGTGATCCCAGAACGAAAGCGAGTAGCGAGTAGTTGATTTGGCGAAAGTCCGCGTAGGGAGGTTGGTCGGGGTGGTGGAAAACACAGGACTTTCACCCCGGAGACCGGGGATCGCGCCCCGCGTGTGGCAGTTCCTTTGTCGGCGTGAACCAAGTTCATGGTTCCTGGGTGAAAGTCCGGAATTGTTTGACCCATCCACCCCCCCCTCAACCAACCAACCTCCTTACGCGGACTTTCCAACCTGGTCTCACCCGTGCTGTGACCACGACATATACTTCTAATTTAAATACGTTGGTTTACATTTTCGTGCTGGCCACCACGAAACAAACGACAAAAACGTCTCTGTGAACACGTATCAATAGATTAAAAATAATGTGACCATTACACGTACTGCCATGAGACTGGGATGCTGTGAGGCTTATCAAATCAAACCTATCAAATCAAATAATTAGTAATTTCTTAGGCTGCAGCTGTAATTCTTGTATTTTTATTAAAAAAGTGTATTTTAATCATTAAGCTTCTTTGTTACACAAAGAAGCTTACTGAGGAAGTAAAGCCAGGTCGTTATATAGTCACGTTATTGTAATATATTAAGTCGTGGACAGGTTACGTAAATGCCGTTTTTTTCGTGTATATGCAACGACTTTTGAACGTGTACAGGTGACGCTTTTCGAACCTGCTGCTCTGGGGGACGCGACAACGGGGAAATGAGGCGCCACACGCCGGCTAAAAAATCGGGACGTGCCGCCGCGCAGGGGCACACAACGGGGAAATGAAACACCACAATAACAAGACGGTTGGGGTTAGGAAAAAAAAAAGAACGGGGAAAGGAACCGTCACACACGGGACACGCCGACAAAGGAACTGCCACACGCGGGGCGCGATCCCCGGTCTCCGGTCTCCAGGGTGAAAGTCCTGTGTTTTCCACCACCCCGACCAACCTCCCTACGTGGACTTTCGCCTTATCAACTACTCGCTACTCGCTTTCGTTCTGGGATCACGAAATATGCTTCCCATTAAAATGCATTGCTTTCAATTTCGTAAGGGCCACACGAAAAAAAACGGCATTTACGTAACCTGTCCACGACTTAATAGATTAGAATAACGTGACTATATAACGACCTGGCGTGAGACTGGGCTGGGATTTTCAGCATTTAATACTACTCTCTACCGTAGACGTGCTGTGACCACGACATATACTTCTCATTTAAATACATTGGTTTACATTTTCGTGCTGGCCACCACGAAACAAACAACAAAAACGTCTCCGTGAACACGTATCAATAGATTAAAAATAACGTGACCATTACACGTACTGCCATGAGACTGGGATGCTGTGAGGCTTATCAAATCAAACCTATCAAATCAAATAATTAGTCATTTCTTATACTGCAGCTGTTATTCTTGTATTTTTATTTTATTCCATTGTAGCCGGTTCTTATTTTTTTTTTTGTTCATTCATGAAAGTTTTTAACTGCTCTTTAATGTTTTATGTAAAGCATTTTGAATTGCCTTGTTGCTCAAATGTGCTATAGATATAAAGTTGCTTTGCCCTACAACCTGCAGCCTGTCAGTCCCGCTCCGCGGCACTGTAAGATGACGTAGTATTAAGAGAGACAACAGTAGAGAGTAGTATGAAAGCCTGAAATGCTGCGTAGGGTAGGAGTTTGGGGGGGTGGATGGGCCAAAAATCACAGGACTTCCTCCAGAAGACTGAGGTTCGTATCCCGCTCTGGTCCCGTGTGTCACTGAAACGTACATTTTATAACCCCACCCACCATCTTTTTCTGACCTAAACTGTCCCGTTTCTTGTACCGCATGTCAGTTAAATGTTCATCCCAACCCAGAGTGTCAAAAAGTGATGGCAACACTGACCAAAGACACCTGAACAAGCATCTGTATTTGAGGCGATGGGAGTGAGAATGTGTTGTTATATTATATTGCAGCGGACGCTGTCTGCGTGGCGTTTTGAAAAGCGTAACCACACTTGAGACGGCTTTATTGGCATTAACGTGACTCGCTGCGACTTGAACAGCACCAATACAAGTTTAATACATGAAGAATTCATGAAGGGAACACATTACACATCATTTACTAGTTGTCAGGGAGCTCAGAGGACTCAAAAGCACGACTCAGTGGTAGAGGTAAAGAGGTTCATGAAGTTTATTGTACAAAGTAAAATCTCAGGCGTGGTCGTAAAACAGGCTATAGGTCTAAAAAGCAGATTTGGTCCCCTGTAGTACCAGCCTAATCTGGTTGGTATCCTAAAAAGTACAGAGTTTCGGTACTCAACCCCACCCTAAACCCAACAAGGGTTGAAGACGTTTCAGAGGTACTGCAGTGACTCTGGGAGGGTTTTATCTCCTGGTTTTGGCTGGACAAACCCTGTGAGGAATTACAAATTGTGAAATCTTGAGTTCCTCTTTGTTTTTGTAATGTCATGTGTAACGCTTAGATAATATAATAAAATGTACATTTATTATATTAAAACTTTTTTCAGAGCTCTGAAAAAGTAATCAAGTATTTGTCTTTCTTCTTTGTGTATACACACAAAGAAGAGTAATGATTAAAAAAGTGTATTAATGATTAAAAAAGTGTATTTTTGTTACACAAAGAAGATTAATGATTAAAATACACTTTACTGAGGAAGTCTTTATTTTGAAGCTCAGCAACTGTAACGCTTCCGGACTTTTATTTTGAAGCTCAGCAACTGATCTGCACCGGAAGCTGTAGTCTTCACTGCGGCTGACTTCACACTTTGAACAAGATGGCGTCTAGCGGAAAGGAGTGTTTGCTGTGCTGAGAAAGAAGTAAAATGTGTAAAGTCCAGATGCTGAGAGCGTTGGTGGAGCAGCGACTAACTGCGGCTGCTGAAGAGATATTTGGGCTGTTTGAAAGAACGATAGCAGAGTACGAGGAGGAACTTTGTCGTTCAAAAGAGGAGAACGAGCGACAACGGGAGCTACTGGACGCTGTTTACAACCCTCAGCTTCGGCTACACAGAGCAGGTTTGGTCCCTTTACTTCTAGAAACTCTGCATGGTTGAACGGTGCCAGAAGATGGCTCGGGTCTGTGTTGCTCGGCTGTGTTGTGATGCTTGCATGGCTTCTTATACTGTTGATGTGTAACTGTGCTAACGTCTTGCTGCTTCCTGTAGCTCTGCATGGCTAACTGAGAAAACTTATTTGTTGCTCTAGCTGTCTGTGTGGTGTCTTGTAGACTTCTGTCTGTATAGTTTAACCTGTACTAATGTCTTGTTGACTTCCGTCTGTATAGTTTAACCTGTACTAATGTCTTGTAGACTTCTGTCTGTATAGTTTAACCTGTACTAATGTCTTGTTGACTTCCGTCTGTATAGTTTAACCTGTACTAATGTCTTGTTGACTTCTGTCTGTATAGTTGAACCTGTACTAATGTCTTGTTGACTTCCGTCTGTGTAGTTTAACCTGTACTAATGTCTTGTAGACTTCTGTCTGTATAGTTTAACCTGTACTAATGTCTTGTTGACTTCCGTCTGTATAGTTTAACCTGTACTAATGTCTTGTAGACTTCTGTCTGTATAGTTTAACCTGTACTAATGTCTTGTTGACTTCCGTCTGTATAGTTTAACCTGTACTAATGTCTTGTAGACTTCTGTCTGTATAGTTTAACCTGTACTAATGTCTTGTTGACTTCCGTCTGTATAGTTTAACCTGTACTAATGTCTTGTTGACTTCTGTCTGTATAGTTTAACCTGTACTAATGTCTTGTTGACTTCTGTCTGTATAGTTTAACCTGTACTAATGTCTTGTAGACTTCTGTCTGTATAGTTTAACCTGTACTAATGTCTTGTAGACTTCTGTCTGTATAGTTTAACCTGTACTAATGTCTTGTAGACTTCTGTCTGTATAGTTTAACCTGTACTAATGTCTTGTAGACTTCTGTCTGTGTAGTTTAACCTGTACTAATGTCTTGTTGACTTCTGTCTTTATAGTATAACCTGTACTAATGTCTTGTATATAGTTTAACCTGTACTAATGTCTTGTTTACTTCTGTCTTTATAGTATAACCTGTACTAATGTCTTGTAGACTTCTGTCTGTATAGTTTAACCTGTACTAATGTCTTGTTGACTTCTGTCTGTATAGTTTAACCTGTACTAATGTCTTGTTGACTTCTGTCTGTATAGTTTAACCTGTACTAATGTCTTGTAGACTTCTGTCTGTGTAGTTTAACCTGTACTAATGTCTTGTTTACTTCTGTCTTTATAGTATAACCTGTACTAATGTCTTGTAGACTTCTGTCTGTATAGTTTAACCTGTACTAATGTCTTGTTGACTTCTGTCTGTATAGTTTAACCTGTACTAATGTCTTGTTGACTTCTGTCTGTGTAGTTTAACCTGTACTAATGTCTTGTAGACTTCTGTCTGTGTAGTTTAACCTGTACTAATGTCTTGTTGACTTCTGTCTTTATAGTTTAACCTGTACTAATGTCTTGTTGACTTCTGTCTGTATAGTTTAACCTGTACTAATGTCTTGCTGTTTCTTCTTGCTCTGGTCTAAAATCATCTGTCCAAAGTTCAAAATTAGCCAGCTGGCTAACACTGGCACATTTACAGAAATGTTAATTAATGTATGTTGTCCTTTTATAAAATAAAGAATAAGAACAGCGGTAGAAATACTAATACCACACTGTAAAAATACTGTTACAGTAAAAGTCCTGCATTGAAAATGTCACTTCAGTAAAAGTCTGTAAGTATCATCAGGAAAATGTAGTTAAAGTATTTAAAGTAAAGGACTCTCCTCCCATTTTAGAAAGTGTGAAGGATCCAAACAGTTGTGTTTAATGGTTGAATCATTTCAGCTGGACTTGTTAGTAGTAGTTTATTTGAACATGTAAAAAATAAAATATATATATATATATACAGTGGGGGAAATAAGTATTTGACCCCTTGCTGATTTTGCAGGTTTGCCCACTTACAAAGAATGCAAAAATCTACAATTTTAATCATATGTACATTCTAACAGTGAAAGACAGAATCCCAAAGAAAATTCCAGAAAATCACATCATATGAATTTATTAAAATTGATAACCATCTGATGAGGAAAAACAAGTATTTGACCCCCTGGACAAACAGCAAGTATTCTGGCTCCTAC
>NC_041344.1:2565097-2625097 GCF_004354835.1 Perca flavescens | reverse complement strand
TAATTCTGGTCAGTTTGTTTTTGTATATGTTATTTTTTTTTTCTGCTTCTTTTGTCTTCACATTTGTGTTTGTCGCTGTGTGCGTGGTGGAAAATTAACGTAAACAAAGTTGCGTGCAGGTGCCCTCAAGGCAAGGCTAATGTTGGATGCCCCTCTAGTGGACGGAACGTGTAACAACAACCACATGTTTGTAATGCCATCGACAATGCATAAGCCTGAATAGTGTAGTACATATTATTTATATGCAATTGAGCATTCAATATTTGAATATTATTTGAATATTAAAAAAAAATATCAAATGGAATTCGAATGGTATTATAAAGGAAGATTGACAGCTCTAGCGCACATGGCCACCTGTCTTAAAGGGGAAGGCTCGGTAATCATCTAAAAGGACAACGGCAAAAGTTTACTTTTCTATTAAGCCATATCATGAACACATCGCTGATGGTGAGGCATTATAACACTTCTGGAGTAAAGTGTTCTTCAGGACAAAAAGTGGTTGGATGGGGGCTTTGTCCATACTGTCTCTGAAGTCTTTGTGTGACACATGATGTGGTGTATTTGGCAGTGGTTGACTGGCTACAGCCCTACAGTTAACTCTGTATTGCTTTTCTGCCTTGTGGTGCCTGAAGTTAATCTGACTCAGATGTTTAGGCTCAAGGTTCTTTGATGTCCCTGCATTCCACCTGCGCTGCTCATCTGTACGAGCAAGCCCTGACTCCACCAATCACGGCATTCTGCACCTGCAATAATGACATCAATAGTGTCCTTGTCATTTCTCCACTTACTATTAACATTACTATTAAGCATGACCATAGCATATTAAATTAAATTCAACCTAATCATTGCACATATTGTTCTGACAACAAAGTTTGTTTAGCATCTAACCAGAAGTAAGGGTGTCACAATATTGATTTTAAATTGGCTTGAGCGAAGCGCTGCCGGCATGAATTTGGTAAAAAAACAGGAGCGAGTCGGTTCATTCTCCCAGTTCAGTGACACAACTCGGGTTAATTAACCGGATCTTCGGTCAGTTTGTCAACACTAGTGTTGAAGTGCTATGAGTCAGTCAACCTCCTCTAACTTAGCTACAGACAGTCAAAAGATAGCATGGCAACTGCAGATGCAGGAGACCCATCGACAGAACTTGAACCCTCTCCTCTTTCACTGAAGTCGCTGGTGTGGAAGTATTTTGGATTTCCAGTGAGTTATGTCACAGTTTGCAAGCTCTGCTATGTGCGTGTACCATATTCTTCCACTGGCAGCACGACTAACATGGCAGTTATCTGTGTGGTATATGTTCAACTGTTTGGAAATAGTTTAAGACAATTAATTGTTCAGAGAAGACTATGGACATGGCTGTTTTATTGTTTTTTGTGAACTTGAATGTCATCTTCTGTGAAGAAGACTGCAGTTACAAAAGAGAAACTAGATGGCAGGTTATAGATGTAAGTTATTGTTCCATTATGTTGTTAATAAATGTTTTAAATTTGACAATGTAGTGTGGTACATTGCGAACAAAGGTCAGATATTTTATTGCTAAAAAGTCTAAAAATGGCATAGCAACCTGTGCTTTGAAAAAACTAAAAATGTAAAAATCGAGATTCGAACCGTGACCTTAGAATCGAAAATGTAATCGAATCAAGGATTTGGAGAATTGTGACACCCCTAACCAGAAGTGTAAAAGAAGCAGTTTACCTTCGGACGGAGTAGCGACTCTAGAGTCATAGTGAGAGAAACAAAGTGTGTCCCCTGTGATTTCTGACCATGGTCGGAAATCTGTAGCAGGAAAAGTTAGCCACGTCCGAGCGAGGTGCTTCGCCGCGATGTCCCCTGATTCTTCTTCTCCTTAAACAACATGAAATCAAGGAGAGGGTTAACTTTTCCTGCTACAGATTTCCCACACTTTGTTTCTCTCACTATTACTCTAGGGTCACTCTTCACTCTGAAGGTAATCACCATCACTCTCTCACTCACACACACACACACACACACACACACGCTGGCCCTTGAAGAGATCGACGCACACACCAACGCACAAGTTCAAACTTCAGGCCATTTACGTAGGCTGGAGCCCTGCGTTTCAGTTATTTTCCTTGCCCCACACTGATGCAAAAATACATTTGCCAGTATTATCTTAACTTCATATTACTCAAATTATGAAATAAGTCCATGTCATAGCCATTTTAAGTTTGTCAAGTATGTAAGTAAAAATACTGATTCTCCAAAGTTCAGTTAAAAAAATCTTTAGAATAATATACAAATTAATCGTTAGATTAATCAATGACAAAAATAATCATTAGGGACAGCCCTTCAATGGTTCCATTTTGTAGATGGTTTTAGCAGCTGACCTTAACTAGCTACGCTATGTTACTTTGTATCAGTTTGTTAGACTAAATTTGTAAGTTTTCATATCTATGACGATACAAACTACCTCTCATTATTATTGGTTTGAGTTTAGTTTGAGTGGTGGTCAGTAATGTGTCTGTTTCATTCTGTTTCCTGCAGATGTTGAACAGCTGTCGGTGGTTAAAGAAGAGGTTCCCCCTGAGCAGCAGGAGTGTAGCTCCAGTGTGGACCAGCAGGAGTGTAGCTCCAGTGTGGACCAGCAGGAGCCAGAGCCCCCCCCACATATTAAAGAGGAACAGGAGGAACTGTGGAGCAGTCAGGAGGGAGAGCAGCTTCAAGGGCTGGAGGAGGCTGATATCACCAAGTTCCCATTCACTCCTGTCCCTGTGAAGAGTGAAGATGATGAAGAGGAAGCTCAGTCCTCACAGCTTCATCAGAGACAAACTCAACACATGGAAACAGAAGCTGATGGAGAGGACTGTGGAGGACCAGAACCAGCCAGGAACTCACATCCACTTTTACAACCAGAGACTGAAGACCAGACTGGAGACTCTTCTGATCCTGAGACTGATGACAGTGCTGATTGGAAGGAGACCAGAGAACCTCAGTCAGTTTTAAACTCTCTGAAACATGATTCAACATGTAAGAAAACATTCAGCTGCTCTGAGTGTGGGAGAAGATTTGGCCGCAAGCAAAATCTGAAGAGTCACATGAGATCTCATACAGGAGAGAAACCTTTCAGCTGCTCGGTCTGTAAGAAATCTTTTACATACAGTGCAAATTTACGGTCACACATGACAGTGCACACAGGAGAGAGGCCATTCATCTGCTCAGTGTGTAGGAAATCTTTTAAACAGAGTGGAAGTTTAAAGATGCACATGAGAACTCACACAGGAGAGAAAACTTTCAGCTGCTCTAAGTGTGGGAAAAGATTTGCCCGCAAGCAACATCTGCAAACACACATGATAACTCATACAGGAGAAAAACCTTTCAGCTGCTCGGTCTGCAAGAAATCTTTTACAGAGAGAGGAAGTGTAAAGACACACATGAGAATCCACACAGGAGAGAAACCTTTTATTTGTCCTGAGTGTGGAGAAAGATTTTGCTACAAGTCATATTTGAAGACTCACATGATAACTCACACAGGAGAGAAAGCTTTCAGCTGCTCTGTCTGTAATAAAACTTTGGCAGATAGGGGAAGTGTAAAGGTACACATGAGAATCCACACAGGGGAGGAACCATTTAGCTGCTCTCAGTGTGGAAAAAGATTTAACCAGAACTCAAATCTGAAGAGACACATGATAACTCACACAGGAGAGAAACCTTTCAGCTGCTCAGTCTGTAAGAAAGCTTTTACACAGAGTAGCCATTTAAAATATCACATGAAACAACACACAGGAGAGGATCCGTCTACTTCCTGTGTTAGTGGCACCAGGAAGCAGCAGAAGTGAAGCTCCAGTGGGGACCAGGAGCAGCCAGAGAATCTCAGCCAGGTTGGAACTCTATGAACCATAGAAATAAAATGGATAGAAAGGCATAGTCAGCATAATCTACGTGCTGGAAAAAGCTGGGGGAGTACAGACTTTCAGGACACCTTGTTATAATATGTATCCCCCACCGGGTGATTGCGTTGCAGTTTGTTCACTATGGTTAGCAGTGAGCACAATCGCGTGCTGCCATCTTTGTTGACATCAGTGAATGTGAAGTGTTTTTTTTCTAAGTACTTTAAATACTCGATAATGTCAATTTGCACATCGTTAACACAACAATGACGATATTATCATTAGGGTTGGGCATTGTTTGGATTTTAACGATTCTGATTCCAATTCCGATTCTTTTTTACAGGGCTTTTTCAATGTAAAATAAAGCCACACTAGAGCACTGCTTACTGTGCTCCAAGGCTGCAACACAACAAGCGCCTGGCCGCTTCGGAAAACAAAATTTGCGCATATTAAATTGGGAAGCGATGATTGGATTAGAAACCAAATCCACTAAACAATTCCAATGAAGAAACGATTCCACTGGAATCGTAATTTGTGAAAGGATTCCAAGTAGGAATCGGTTCTCGATGCCCAAGCCTAATTATCGTAGACGATATATATCGCCCACCCCTATTCCCTGCAACTCCGAGAACATCTCCCGAGCTGCGTTGGGCGGCTCTCCTCCACGCAAGCTGCAACACCGTTTATGGCCTCACTGACGCGTATTGTCACCACTTACAACAATGGCCATTTTGTTGTGTACCAATCAAAGGACCACGGGAAACAGTTTAATGGCCTTTTTATCTATTTTAATCTATGCTCTGAACGTTGTAAACTGTTTGAATTTTGTCTAAGGACAATTAATGTAGTGTATTAATATAAACCGAACACATGGAAACAGAAGCTGATGGAGAGGACTATGGAGGACCAGAACCAGCCAGAAACTCACATCCACATCCATAACCAGAGACTGAAAACAAGTCTGTGGAGACTTATGGTGAAAACATGTTAAATGAGCAACAGTATGGATTTCAATTAAAACTGCAAGCAGCGATTGACGAGCCTTGCACCTCCCCGTGTGACTGGTATGTGACTGGACGTGGACGCAGCTGTGCATTGGTTTTCTATAGCAGGGGTCTCAAACCTTTCTTAATCTAAGGGCTACTTTAAAAAAAAAAAAAAAAGTGTCTACTTACATCACATCGTTTACATTTATTTACACAACACACATGAGCTGAACATATATTCAGGGTCTCAAATGTCTATATTTTTATGCCCACTCAGCTAAAATGCTGCAAGATGATGATTGTGTCCTGTAAATCAGGAAGTGGTGCTTTGTGAACATCATGCCAGTTCTTCAGATGATGTGGAATGAGTACTGGAGAGGTTTGCCTCCATAGTACCAACTAGTATCTCTTGGTTGGAGCCATTACACCACTTTGTTTTGTTTATAGGCTACCCATGTTGGTTATGCTAATTAATTTGCAGTTTTATTTTTGAGCACTGGGTGGAGCACTGTCTTTGGGAAAAGTAATCAGCCACAGGTACAAAGGTGTGTGGAAACCGTGTTTGCTGTGTCACTCGTGTCAGTGTTTAAGTTGTTTGACAAGGAAAATGAATGGAACTAAACCAGAAATTAAATGAAATGGACTGTAATGCTTGTGCGACGGTAAGCAGGCCGTTAATAAAAATAAATGGGTCACAGCACCGAAATGCAGACAAATTGTGGGCATTGATTATTGGCACGCAAAACACTCGTCCAAGCAAGTTCTCCCCTGATCCCACCGTATTGGCCTAATGTAGGAGTTGATAAAAGACTATACACTACTGTTTGTACACAAATAAAATTGCAATACCCAAAGCTTATGAAAATCTCTTAACTTCATATCAAGGTTCATAACTACTTTACACTTTGTTTAGCACACAAAGTTAGCTACTTCACTTTTAATATCATGGTCATTTATTGTCTCATTTTAGTGTGTTTTCCAACCTATTGGCAAGCTCTGAAAAAAAAAAAAAGAATAGCTAACGATAGCTCGCAAGCTACTTGTTATATACCCCTGGTGTATACTGTACACAACTTAGACTTTATTTCCTGCGTTGAGTTAGTGGCCAAAATGGCCGCCACTCATTTCATTGAATTTTATGTCCTTCAATGAAAACTCAAGCTTTTAATAACTATTTTATCTTATCTATTAAGGCAGGTCCCGCAATAGACAGTATAAAAGGGAAAATAGAGTCCCGCCAGCAATATTTTTTCCCCCACTATGGCCACGCCAAGATCCGCCCTTCAATAGCATTCACACACTACTATTGGCCAGGTGTCCATGTACATGTCCTATCCCCTGACCAATCCCCTAACCCCAACCAATCGAGCTGCTTCGTAGGGCGGGTCTTGGCGTGGCCATAGTGGGATTCGTAATTTTGCGTCCCGCCAAAACTACCAACACGTAAAGAATGCAGAGCGTGCTGTGCCGGTAGTAGCCTACATTACTATCAATATGTCTTTATCAACACTGAAATGTAAAATTGACAATGAAAAGCGTCAGTTTAACCCTGCCTGGACTGACAAATACTTGTTTATTTTACCGCCACATCCAAATGCCAAACCGATGTGTTTAATTTGTAATGAGTGCATTGCAGTACTTAAAGATTACAATCTGCGGCGGCACCACGTTGAGAAACACCAGACTTTTTCCCGAGGGATCTCAAGAGAGGGCTGCAAAAGTGCAGAGTTTGATTGCATCTTACAACCGGAGCAGTGCTACCATGGTGCGGTCATTCACAGCCCAAGAGAGAGCTACCACAGCATCCCTTCGTGTTTCCTGGATATTGGCAAAAAAAGAAAAGGCCATTCACGGACTCTGAAACCGTGAAGGACTGTATGCTGGCCATCGTGGATGAGGTGATAAATGACGATAAAATTAAAACGAGCGTGGCATCTGCTATAAAAAACGTACCCCTGTCAGATAATTCCAACAGTCGGAGAGTTGAAATTCTTGCTGCAGATGTGTATGAAATGATGTTAGGAGACCTGAGGAAAGCTGAAACCATGTCTATAGCAGTAGAGATGAGTCCACAGACAAAACTCCTACTGCTCAGTTGTGCATATATGTCCGTTTTTTTGACGGCAAATGCTTCCGAGAGGAGTAGGGTGAGCAGTAGGACACACAACTGGTGATATAGTCTTTGGGAAAATTTCTGCTTTTTTTAAAGACAATGGTCGTGTGTGCATGCTTGTGACAGATGGGGGGCTCCATCCATGACAGGGAAAGTGAATGGTTTGGCAGCACGTTGGTCCGCTGTGGCACCTCAGTTGATCTCCTTACACTGCATTGTGCATCAGGCGGTGTTGTGCGCAAAACTAAGCGGGGCGCTCAAAACGACAATGGACAGCGTGATGACTACAATTAATTTTATTCCCTCCACATCAAGCCTCTATCACCGCTTATTCCGCATGCTGCTGTCAGAAATGTCTGCTGAGCACCAAGACCTGCTTTTGCATAATGACGTGAGGTGGCTGTCCAAAGGCAAAGCACTGGAGCGTTTCTGTGGTCTCAGAGAGGAGATCATAACTTTCCGCAGCAGCAGCAAGCAAAAAAAGGCAGAACAGCACTTGAGTCGCATACTGGACGACAACTTCATGGCTGATGCCTGCTTTCTCAGGCAAGGCAAGGCAGCTTTATTTGTAGAGCACATTTTAGCAACAAGGCAATTCAAAGTGCTTTACATGAAACATTAAAAACAGTTAGAAAACAATTAAAAACAATTTCAAAGCATTAAAACAATTAACAATTTAAGATCATTAAAAGACAAGAATAAAATGTACAGTGCGGTATAAAAATTTTAAAGAAAGAGCAGTTAAAAATAGGTTATTTAAAGAAAGGCAACATTAAAAAGATATGTCTTCAGCCTGGATTTAAAAGAACTGAGAGTTGCAGCGGACCTACTGGTTTCTGGGAGTTTGTTCCAGATATGTGGAGCATAAAAACTGAACGCTGCTTCCCCCTGTTTAGTTCTGACTCTGGGGACAACAAGTAGACCTGTCCCAGACCACCTGAGAGGTCTGGGGGGGTCATTGTGTAGTAGACCTGTCCCAGACCACCTGAGAGGTCTGGGGGGTCATAGTGTAGCAGACCTGTCCCAGACCACCTGAGAGGTCTGGGGGGGTCATAGTGTAGCAGACCTGTCCCAGACCACCTGAGAGGTCTGGGTGGGTCATAGTGTAGCAGACCTGTCCCAGACCACCTGAGAGGTCTGGGGGGGTCATAGTGTAGCAGACCTGTCCCAGACCACCTGAGAGGTCTGGGTGGGTCATAGTGTAGCAGACCTGTCCCAGACCACCTGAGAGGTCTGGGTGGGTCATAGTGTAGCAGACCTGTCCCAGACCACCTGAGAGGTCTGGGTGGGTCATAGTGTGGCAGACCTGTCCCAGACCACCTGAGAGGTCTGGGTGGGTCATAGTGTAGCAGACCTGTCATAGACCACCTGAGAGGTCTGGGGGGGTCATAGTGTAGTAGACCTGTCCCAGACCACCTGAGAGGTCTGGGGGGGTCATAGTGTAGCAGATCAGAAATGTATTTTGGCCCTAAACCATTTAGTGATTTGTAAACCAGCAAAAGTATTTTAAAATCAATTCTTTGAGGCACTTTACAGTGTAGAGACTTCAGTACTGGAGTGATGTGATCCACTTTCTTGGTTTTAGTGAGGACTCGAGCAGCAGCGTTCTGAATCAGCTGCAGCTGTCTGATTGATTTTTTAGGCGACATTCTGAGCGACATATTCAAACACCTGAATGATCTCAATTTGGGACTACAAGGCAGAGACAAAACTGTCATCGACCTTGTGGGACAGATGCGCGCATTCCAAGTTAAACTGGACCTTATCGCAACTGATTTGAGCACAGGCCGAATGCTGCATTTTCCGAACCTCCACAAATGCATCTCATCCCCCGCACAAATCACGGATGTGATGACAGATTTCATTGCGAGCCTGAAAAAGAACTTTGCTGGTCGATTGGATGGACTTGTTCTGCCCACAGAGGTGGCTGTTTTTGCCAGAGACCCGTTCACTGTTGCAATAGAAGGGGACTTATCCGCCAGAGCAAAGGAAGTGGTCCCTTCCATTGACGAGGGGAAAATCACACTCAAACTTGTTGACATGCAGTCATCTGTAACCATGGCACAGGAGCTTTGCGCTAACGGGCCTGCAATGTTTTGGACTGATGTCAACGTACATCAGTTCCCTAACATTAAGAAAGTAGCGATCGTCATGCTCAGTATGTTTGGATCAACGTACACATGTGAGTCAAGTTTTTCACACATGAACTCCATAAAAAGCAACTCTCGTTGCTCCCTGACTGACCGTATTCTCCATCAATGCCTTCGGATTGCCCTGACAACTTACGAGCCTAAAGTCACTGCTCTCGTTCCAAACAAAAAATGTCACTTCTCCCACTAAGTCAGCAGGGTAAATGTAGCCTACCTACATCAATATAATGTGGGATGTGTAACAAAGGCATGCATAATTACAAATGGTGGTGATTTAAAATATGTTCCCTCAATGTGCAGTAGTACACCTTGTGTAGTTAGTTATAGTAGTGAATACTGTGCACTTTTTATTTTTATGCACTTTGAGATGTTCCTGCATGGGTCAAATATGAGCAAGATGGACATTAAGGAAACTTAATGTTATTGCAAATTGCCTACTGTGCACTATTTTGTTTTATGCACTTTGTGATCAGATAGGTCAGATATGTAGCCTAGGTCAGTTTCTTTTCTTTTGTAAGTGGAAAAAATAGGAGCTACCTCAGATTCTGTTTAGTTAGCGCTTTTATTGTTTTCTGTGCACCTTTTTTGGGGGGTACATTTTGTATCATAAAAGAATTCTGCAGAGGCAGGGATATGTAGACCAGAAAGGGGGAAATCCCGCACATCCTGCACGGCAAATCGCACTCTGTGTACTGCCGTACATTCAGATGAATGGCGCCAGGACCCTGTGGACAACGTTCCCACCCCGACTGGATGACTAACGTTTGACTAACGTTTCAGTCAACGTCAGTCAGGTTGAAAATCAGTGACTTTAGCGTTTGGTGTGTGTTTGTGTGTGTGGGCGTGTGGTGTGTGTCTGTGTGGTGTGTGTGTGTGTGTGTGTGTGTGTGTGTGTGTGTGTAGGTGTTGCATCAACTGGTACTTCCTTTATTTTCTTTACTGGCAAAGAAACACTTGCATCAGTAGAGTATGTGACATTACTGACTATATATCTACCAAAGTTTTACAACAGCAAAGTGACTGATCTACACAGCGCAGTAACCAGTAAGGGAAGTGAAGTGCAGATACGGTTTAATTGTCCCAAAATGTCTGCAGATATTTATGCCACACCAGATGTGTCAAAGAAGGTGAGATACAACAGAAATGTGCAGGAAGACAAAGAAGAGTGGGAGGAGAAGGAGGTGGAAATATACGAGAGTGCAGACGCTATCGGGGATGATCACTCTGATAATCAGCCACACGGAGGAGGTAAGTACGAAGTTATGACAATATCATGAATAATCATGCTGATCTGTTTGTGTGTGGGTGTCCCTTTAAATCATGTTTGACTGATGTGTAAACTCTACGTTTGCTCTCAGTTTAGTTTCTTATTCTCAGCTTTCAACGCCCAATGTGTTTGGGTTTGGTAACATGTGTTTGGGTTTTGTAACATGTAACTGACAAGTGTCATTTCTGAGATGTGAGGAAGCATTAACTCCAGTAATGACATGAAACCACATAACAGGGAAGTGCAGTGTGACAAAGTATTTAGAATATCATTAGCAATGCAGAGCCAAATGAAGAGAGAGAGTGAGACTGAAGAGAAAGAGGAAGCAAATTCACTATACCGCAGCCCTTTGTTGTGCCATTCAATGGCCCATTACAACTCAAAATTTCAGATGAGTTCTCATTTGTTTTTCTTTATTATAATTATTTACATAAGAGTGGTTCACTGACAATGTTTACATGCACTTAGTTGTTAGGCCCGGCTCATATCAGAGTCTTTGATAAGGTTTAAAAGTAGCTGTGTTTCCTCTTTTCTTTTGGCCGAGCATCTCTAGGGCAGCCCTGCAAACTCTCTTCTGGTTAGTTTGTTAACAGTAACCATAGCAACTCACAGAGCTGACCGTAAGCCGTAAACATGCAAGATGCCGTAAACTGTCACAAACTGCAGTAAAAACCCAGATTGAGACGCAGATTCTGAATGCGCTGTAAACATTTCCAAAGAATGCCTCTAAAACCTGAATAATACCAGAATATCCCACGTCTACATCGAAAAAGGTAGACGAAAAAGGTAGGGAAAAAGGCCTTATTGGGAATTTCCAAACACAATATGCTGTTTACATGACCTGCATCAAATTAGGAATATTGTCATATTCGGACAAATAGTGGAATATAAGTGTGCATATAAAAATATTCAATGATTTGTTTAAAGGCGCTTTTAGACACTTATGCTCTCAGAAATAATGGAGCTACACCACATTTAAAATGTGACTTAACACGCTCAACCACGGATCAAAGCATTAAAGCTACTGGGTTAAGGTTATTGTAACAGGGGAATGATAGGATCTATGGTAACAAAGACTCATGTTGTTTTCCTATTAATGAACCTGCTCTCTGTGTGCTATGCCACTTTAGGACTGCACACTGAGAGGAATCCTCCTGCTGTCCAAAGGAGGCCTTTCAGGGCTGCAGTACTCTGTCTGGCTGTGCTCTGCTTTCTGATGATAACTGGAATCATCATCCTTTCTACACACCTCACAACTACAGAGCACCGAATACTGAACCAGTAAACAATGTTGTACTACAATCAGCTTCAGGCTTTGAAGGATAGGTTCAGGTTTTTACTGACATACCATATGCATGCTGAAATACTGAATTGCTGACTTTATTCCCACTGTCCATATTGCCTGTAAAGTGATCCCTTTCTAACACAGTTCAAATTCTGTTCAGCTGAAGCTAACTAACTAATGAGGCCTCAGAAAAGCTTTGACTGAATTTAAAAATGTATTTGTGCATGCAACAAAGTGTGGTTTTTATGTCCCAAAATGTTTGTCTTTAGTTTAAAGTAGAATTATTTGGTGTTGTTGGTCTGTTTCTTTGTTGTGGTTGTTACCAGATAATCTAGTCGCTTTATATTTCAGTCACTTTGCTGCAGACCAGATACGATGAACTGAGCATCAACTACAGCCAGATCCAGAGGAAAGTTTCTGGTAAGAATCACCAAATCACCATAACACACAGGATCCAACTTCACACTATTTATTAAGAATAAATAATCTCATACTGTCTAACTTCCATCTATTGCTGTTTATCTCAAGACAACAGTCAGTTACAGGATGAAGTAAAGCAGCTGAAGAACAGAATTAAAGAGTTTAAAAACAGTAAATACCTGTATTATACACATTTATATCATAGGACTTAATTGTGTATTTACCGTTGATTATAACTGTTTCATGCTGTTAAACTGTTTTGCTGATGATGTGAATATTTATGATTGAGACGGTCATTTACAAATGAGATATAAACCCTGAGTGAAAGTTTAAAGTATTTACAGAGTAAACATCCTGACAGGGAAACATGACAGAGGCAAGAAAGCTCTTTAAATAGTGAAACTACATTTGTTTGACTTTAAGAGAAGCTGTGTCCTGACGGATGGAAGAGATCTGGATACAGTTGTTACTTTAAATCTAATGAGACGAAGACTTGGTTTAGAAGCAGAGCTGACTGTCAGCAGAGAGGAGCAGATCTGGTCGTCATAAACAACGAAGAGGAACAGGTGAGTATGTTTGTTTCTGAGTGATCGTGAAGAAAAAGAAATTCAACAGAAATATTTAAATATAAAGTATAATATACCACAATTATTATTTTTTTCTTCAATAATGTTTGAAAAAACCCTTGAAATGTTAACTTTCTTATGAGAACTTAAAGTGCAGTTCACACGCAAGAGGGATCCCTCTTGTGTTTGTTGAGGCTGATTGTCAAAGTGACAAAAACTAAAACTACAGTCTGACTGTTTGTCAAGATGTTCCATGTTGTTTGTTTGGTTCTATTGAAACGATGGTTGGTTATTTGTGGATGATTAGTGTTTCTGATTCATGCATCATGGGGGGGATTTCTTTCTTGCAATACATTTTCTCTTTCCTTCAGATGTAGTCACAAGATGGCTTTACTAAAACAGAAATGCTGAACTGTGAACAGAGAAATGATTGTTGTCTCTTGTCAACTTCTAGAAGTTTGTCACTGAGCTGAGTAAGGATGGAGAGTCCTGGACTGGTCTACGGGAGGAATGGAGACTAGGAGAAAGGAAATGGGAATGGGTCGACGGATCACCGCTGACAGAACTGGGAGAGATTTTAAAGGATTTTGTTTTCATCACAATTCCATCAAAGTCACAGTTTGTCACTAAAATAAGTGTTTTAAATAGAAGGATGTTGAGTTAAAGCAGCTTTTTCCTATTAGTGTTTGAGAGAGAGAGAGATGGAGGGAGGGAGAGATGGAAATGCTGAATAGTAACCTTTTAAATAAACATGAGCATCAGTCCCATGGATGACGTATGAAGTCAGCTTTGAAACCGTTTTGTGTCAGAGGCCAACAGAGGAGCTGCAACAAAAAGTCTCCCTGTAAACATTATAAATGTAAAGTGAAGTCTTACATCATAAAGATTTAATATTTGAACTTTCACAGATCTGAAAAGCTAGTGTAGTTTAATGTGTGTGCCTTATGTAAAATGTAAAGTTTATAGGACCGGCTGCTGGGCTTTTATAAACAGACACTAGCTACAGAAAACAAAGAAAGGGCGCCATCTTGGTTAGAAAACCTGTGATAGCTTGTTTTTTGGGGATGATTCCTGTCAGTAAAAACCTTCAATAACTGAAAACAGAGATGTGGGAGTACTGGACAAGGGTTCATTCTGTCACTGGCAGCAGTTACAGATTACATCAATTTACAAAGCTGAATCTTAAATGAGTTATTGAAATAATTGTATTGATAACAGATATTATAAATATGTTATGTGACTTTAAATTAATACACATCAGGAGTTTCAGCCCTGTTTAATAAAAGGACGTTTTATTTCTCTGACAGGTTCTGGGCATCAGGACTGCCTCACGATGACGGTGACACGAACGCTGCAACATGCTGCAATGAACAAGGAAAATGGACACAAGCAAGATGTCATTATGATTATAAGAAGTGGATCTGTGAGAAATAGACTCTATGAACTCTGTGATGACAGAGGGGTGTGTAGCGTTGGCATCAGCTTTGTCAAATCCGACTAATTAACATTTTGCTCAGTAGTTTATTCTGTGTTGCTAAATAACCTGATTACATAGATATCGTCCCTCTGCCCTGCATAGTGCACAATCTGGTTAGAAGTCATGAGCACTTACTCTTACACTTACACTTACTTCAAAAGAGAGCAATCAGAATTATAAATAGGGAAAATTATTGTGAATCAATAAATCAGTTATTTATAAATTTACAGGTACTTAAATTGAATGAACTTGTATACCTTAAAATAGCATCTCTAATGTACAAAGTATTTAATAGCATGTTGCTAGACTGTATCCAAAGGCTGTTTCAAATAAGAGAATACCATTATGAACTGAGGGGAAGCTGTATTTTCACTAAACCAAATAGCAGCACAAATGTAAAACAAAGAAGTGTTCTGGTGTACGGAGTTAAACTGTGGAAGGAATTAGAAATTGACGTGAAAAAGTGTAACACAATCAACCGATTAAAAAAATTATTTAAATATAAGGTGATTAACAAATATAAAACAGAAGTGTGAATACCAGAATGTGCACAAAATGTATTGGACTTTTTGTGTTGTACTGGGGTATATAGTGTATACTTAAGTTTCTGTAACTTTAATTTTTGTATGAAAGAATATAATTTTATGTAAAAAGGGTAGGTGTAATATGCTCTGGCTTCAGCCTACACCTTTTCGGTCTTGTTTGTTTCTTGTCTCTATGTATGTACAGTATATGTGTATATATGTGTATATATATATGTAGAGTACAGGCCAAAAGTTTGGACACACTTTCTCATTCAATGTGTTTCCTTTTATTTTCATGTCTATTTACATTGTAGATTCTCACTGAAGGCATCAAAACTATGAATGAACACATATGGAATTATGTACATAACAAAAAAGTGTGAAATAACTGAAAACATGTCTTATATTTTAGATTCTTCAAAGTAGCCACCCTTTGCTTTTTTTTATTATTAAGGGAAATAATTCCACTAATGAACCCTGACAAAGCACACCTGTGAAGGTAAAACCATTTCAGGTGACTACCTCATGAAGCTCATTGAGAGAACACCAAGGGTTTGCAGAGTTATCAAAAAAAGCAAAGTGATCCTGGATAGCAAAACAGGGGATTTCCAAATCAATTTGATCCAGATAACATTTTTTGAAAAACTGAGCCCTGGTATTTCTTCACATCCAATATCCAACTAAAAAAAATTATATATATAAATAACAAATAAAAATAAAATATAGCAGTGTTTCCCACACAGACAATTGTGTGGCGGTACGCCACACTATCAACACCGGCTGTATTTTGTGTGTATTTCTGAACAAGTCTTGAACACTTCCGAACTTTTATTTTGAAGCTCAGCAACTGATCTGCACCGGAAGCTGTAGTCTTCACTGCGGCTGTCTTCACACTTCGAACAAGATGGCGTCTAGCAGAAAGGAGTGTTAGCAGAGTGTCTTTGCTGTGTAGAGAAAGAGGTAAAATGTGTAAAGTCCAGATGCTGAGAGCGTTGGTGGAGCAGCGACTAACTGCGGCTGCTGAAGAGATATTTGGGCTGTTTGAAAGAACGATAGCAGAGTACGAGGAGGAACTTTGTCGTTCAAAAGAGGAGAACGAGCGACAACGGGAGCTACTGGACGCTGTTTACAACCCTCAGCTTCGGCTACACAGAGCAGGTTTGGTCCCGCTACTTCTAGAAACTCAGGATGTTTGGATTTGAATTCATTGTTTCGTTGATTAAACATAGTAAAGAACTGACAGGTAGATTTGGTATTATTAACATTAATGTGTGTCCTGTCCTCCAGTCTGTGTGTCAGTTACCATCATGGCTAATTTCCAAACCGGAAGTTGATCTCTGCATGCTGAACAGCTTTTTATTACTGCTTGTTACTGCTCTGCATGGTTGAACGGTGCCAGAAGATGGCTCGGGTCTGTGTTGCTCGGCTGTGTTGTGATGCTTGCATGGCTTCTTATACTGTTGATGTGTAACTGTGCTAACGTCTTGCTGCTTCCTGTAGCTCTGCATGGCTAACTGAGAAAACTTATTTGTTGCTCTAGCTGTCTGTGTGGTGTCTTGTAGACTTCCGTCTGTATAGTTTAACCTGTACTAATGTCTTGTAGACTTCTGTCTGTATAGTTTAACCTGTACTAATGTCTTGTAATGTCTTCTGTCTGTATAGTTTAAACCTGTACTAATGTCTTGTTGACTTCTGTCTGTATAGTTTAACCTGTACTAATGTCTTGTTGACTTCTGTCTGTATAGTTTAACCTGTACTAATGTCTTGTAGACTTCTGTCTGTATAGTTTAACCTGTACTAATGTCTTGTTGACTTCTGTCTGTATAGTTTAACCTGTACTAATGTCTTGTAGACTTCTGTCTGTATAGTTTAACCTGTACTAATGTCTTGTAGACTTCTGTCTTGTATAGTTTAACCTGTACTAATGTCTTGTTGACTTCTGTCTGTATAGTTTAACCTGTACTAATGTCTTGTAGACTTCTGTCTGTATAGTTTAACCTGTACTAATGTCTTGTAGACTTCTGTCTGTATAGTTTAACCTGTACTAATGTCTTGTAGACTTCTGTCTGTATAGTTTAACCTGTACTAATGTCTTGTTGACTTCTGTCTGTATAGTTTAACCTGTACTAATGTCTTGTAGACTTCTGTCTGTATAGTTTAACCTGTACTAATGTCTTGTAGACTTCCGTCTGTATAGTTTAACCTGTACTAATGTCTTGTAGACTTCTGTCTGTATAGTTTAACCTGTACTAATGTCTTGTAGACTTCTGTCTGTATAGTTTAACCTGTACTAATGTCTTGTAGACTTCCGTCTGTATAGTTTAACCTGTACTAATGTGTATAGTTTAACCTGTACTAATGTCTTGTTGACTTCTGTCTGTATAGTTTAACCTGTACTAATGTCTTGTAGACTTCTGTCTGTATAGTTTAACCTGTACTTAGTTAGTTAGTTAGTTATATTTTATTTCTGTGTCATGCCAAACATCTTGTCCCATCCCACATGGGATTACAAGACACCACAAATTCACTTATTCAACAAACATCTTCCCGTTGCATATACAAATCCTTCGAACAAATACATGAATACAAATATATAGACATACACATACATACATACATGTATATACACATACACAAATACCACACACAAACAACTAGTTCTCATCTACACTCGATGAAGAGCTTTTTTTCCTCTTCTCCCAGGCTTTATCTAAATAATTAGCCAATTTATATGTTTCATATGTGAACAGCCATCTCAATCTTTGAGCATCATCCATATTTACCAAATCAATCTCTGCTTTTATCCTACAAAACAAAAAATCACGCTGCTTACGATAAAAAGGACAATAGAAAACAAAATGGGACTCATTTTCTACATCATTCAAACAGCACATAGGACAAATACGTTTTTCCTCTTCTACATTAACATATCGTCCTGTTTCAATAGTCAAAGGCAAAACACCAGATCTCACTTGAGCACATAAGACAATTGACAAATTATATACAACATAATTCTCAGTGCCATATTCTGGTTTTATCATTACAAAAATACGCAATTTTGGCTTAGCCCATATATCATCAGCCCACTAAGTACTAATGTCTTGTTGACTTCTGTCTGTACAGTTTAACCTGTACTAATGTCTTCCTGTTTCCTGTTGCTCTGGTCTAAAATGCAAATTAATATATGTTGCGCTTTATAAAATAAAGCAGTGGTTCCCAACCTTTTTTCCTTGGCGCCCCCCCTACTCATGTCTAAGAAAAGCTGAGCCCCCCGCCCCCAAAACCGAAGTTGAGGTAACTCTCCAGATAGAGCCTTACTTTCTTTTTTGATACAGAGGAGTTATCAGCACTGTTACGTTTCTCCGCCATGTTTCATTCATAAAATAGTGATGCCGTGGCGGCAGGAAAAATGAGGATACAACAAAATATATAGTTTTCATACAGACTTTTGTATACATTAGATATTCTAGTGTATTATCATCATTTGTTTAACATGTGCAAAACAATTTTTTTTACCTCAACCTCAAACCAGATAAAGACTCGCGCCCCCCCTGTGATCTTTGCCGCCCCCCCTGGGGGTGCCTGGACCCCAGGTTGGGAACCACTGAAATAAAGGATAAGAACAGCGGGGGAAGGAATATTCAGATCCTTTACTGCAGTAAACTCTAAAATACAGTTACAGTTAAAGTCCTGCAGTGAAAAGGTTACTTCAGTAAAAGTCTGTAAGTATCATCAGGAACCTGTAGTTAAAGTAATAAAAGGAAAGAAGAATCCATCCATTTTAGAAAGTGTAAATGATCCAAACACATTGTGTGTTTAATGGTTGAATCATTTCAGCTTCACTTGTAGGCCGTTATATTGGCACAATTACCTCAACATTTGGACTAAAGTACAGTACTGGGTTAAATGTACTTAGTTACATTCCACCACTGATGCTGAATAATGACAAAAGAGAGACATTAGGATATATAGTAGGCCTGCACCATATTGGGAAAAACTGACCTTGCGATATATTTTATTTTCTCCCTGCAATATGAAAAAAGACTAGAGATTAGGGCTGGGCGATAGGGAGAAAATCAGATATCATGATATGCTTGACCAGATACTTCGATATTGATATATGCGACGATATTCTAGGGTTGACAATTGGTGCTTTAACAAAATATCTTCACTCTTAGATTTTAGATAAATAATCATCAGTAGTGTAGATATAATGTCTAAGTGGGGAAAAGGCAAATAATAGAACAGCTAGAACAGTCTGTTAAGTTCAGAAAAATACATCACTCTACTCTAATGCAGCCTTTAAAACCAGTAAAAGACACCACTTATGTCATATCACGATATTACGATATCCAAAATCTAAGATGATATCTAGTCTCATATCACGATATCGATATAATATCGATATATTGCCCAGCCCTACTAGAGATGCACCGATTGACCGGAATTGGCCGATTTTCACGTGATCGGCCATGACCACCGCATGATTAACATTGCGCAACATCAGCGCACCGCCGCTCAATCAGTTGTTTATGAAATGTCATAAAGTCGTAATTAGAGCAGTCTCCTCTACTGATCTCAGGCCTCTCTCACCTGAACAACCGGAACATGAAAACCGCACTCACGCGGGTCCCGCAATACATGACAGCTACAGTTTATCGGAAAATAGCGTTGGGCACACTGACTTTGATAAATTTACTGTTTATCAGAGCCCAGGAGAGAAGCTAACATTAGCGAACGCTACAGTCCCTCTGCATCTGTTGTCGTAACGATAAGTATCAAAAACTGATGAGGATCACGCTGTTGGATGCCGTCCTCCTGTCCTACTTCATTGCCTAACAAATCTATCTCTCTCTCTCCCTGACCCTGTCTTTCACTGGTTGAAGCCTGAAAATATTGTAACCAAATTAATAACCTAATTAATTCCACTGGTGGGACTGTTGAGCTCTGGTTCAGACTGATACCTCCGGTTCAGGCTGGTCCTCATCCTCAACACGGGCCTTTTTCGCGGAAAATACTTTTCAATACTCATCTGGATTGAAGCAGCAAACATTCAGTGTGAGAGTAAAAAAATGACATAACATTATTTATAATACATTTATTTGATTCACAGCTGCTACATATAGTGTTTTGACCTCAACAACCCAACTGCATTTTACCGCAAACTTGCGACAGGCGCAATTGCTTGTTTGTTAAGAGTCGGGTTGGTGAAAGTGTGATTGTGTAAAGGTGTTCATGAGATAGATACCAACCTTTCGTGAACTTGTGAATTTCTCCAGCCGTCTTCTCTCCTTGATGGAGACAGACGCTGTTTTAAGCCTCGAACGTCGCCTTACAGGCAGCTAACCCTCACCTTAACCTTAACTATAACCGTTGCCGCGCTGCCTGGAAGGCGACGTTAGGGGCTAAAAACACCAAACACCGCACGTGTGTGTGTGTGTGTTTGTGTGTGAAATTTATATAGTTCTAGTTAGCGATCGATTATCTATTCAAACATTTTTATATTAAAGAAAAGAGAGAAAATAAATATTTGTGTGTGCTTAGAAAATATGAAATCGGATATTGTAATCGGTGCATCTCTAAAATAGACAAATTTTTACATGATGAGAGTAAAAATCAAGAGCTCTATTTGGAAATAATAAATCATTCTCGACTACTGGGGTGATTTTGTAGGGGAGTGCATCTACATAGAAACTACAAATGAAAAAGGAACTTTTCTAATGTGAACCATTGTTCGTTGTTTGTCCCGTTCTTGCCGCGTGTCACGGAAACGTAAGCCCACCCACAACATTTTCCTTAACATAACTGCGTCTAAAGGGTCAGTAGTCCTGATCAAGCACATTTAGATAAAGCGCGTTATATGATGTTATAAGGAGACTTTTGGCGTAAATAACACGGCAAAGGCACCTGACCAAGCGTCCGTATTTTACGAAATGGGAGTGAGAATCTGTTGACACTCGACACTTAACTCGCTGTACTCCTCCTACAAGTCCTTGCTAGGCAAAGCCCTGGTGTACCAAGCTCACAGGTCACAATAGCTTTACCCACCCGCAGCCTTGGCTCAAGCAGTTAGTCTACATCTCCTTGGTCACCCCTAAAGCCCACACCTCCTTTGGTCGCCACTCCTTCCAGTTCTCAGCTGCAAATGACTGGAATGAACTACAAAAAACCCTGAAACTCAAAGCCCTTATCCCACTAACTGCCTTTAAAGTACGTCTGTCAGAGCTCCTGTCCGATTACTGTACGTGCCAACTGTTCTCCATCGTTCATGCTCTGTTTTGCACCCCCTTATCCCATTATCTCTGTCATGCTCCATTGCATAGTTGCACAGATGCACATCATCACCTGCACTGCTATCATATCTGTTTACGCTCTTTTGCACTATTCATCTGCCCTGGCATGCTCAACTGTTAGTCTTCCCACCTTTGCTGTCATACAATTTTTGTACATCTACTGCTCTACATCATTATCTAGACCACACTTTGCACTAACTCTATATTGACTCTTTACTACACTCAGCATCTATATAGTGTGTCCATTCATATTGTGTTATAACTGATCAGCATCACTAACTAGACCACATTTTGCACTTACTGTATTTTTGACTATCATCTCAGCAGTGATATAGACTGTTATGTTATTACCATATCACTTTTGCATATCCATCAACTTACTTAGACCTCACTTTGCGCAGGCTTTGTAATGCTTACTTAATCTGTACTTTATATAGCCTTTTGTATTCTGTATTCTTGAATTGTATTGAATGTGAAACTGTATGTTGTCTTGCACGCTTATGGTTTTCTTGGCCAGGCCTACCTGGTTAAATAAAGGTTAAATTAAAAAATAAAATTAAAAAAGTTGTTGCTTCTAAATTTCAGGTTGTGGTCGACTAGCGGGGCCTGCTTTGGTTGTTTGATAAATTGATCAACATTGACTGTGATTGGTGGTTGGCTGTGCATGCAGAGCCTGCATGTCACACACTAGCAACACATTTTGTATCCAAGAACACTTAAATCAGTGTAAATTATGTTATATCAGACACAATCTTCTGTTGTAGATTAGTGTTACGTTTCCAGTGTTGCGGCTCATCTTCGGGGGAGGGGGAGGTCAAAAAGTAACATTACCTGAAAAAAGCGTGTAGTTTCTTTTTAGCATCTCACATCACACTTGCAGTGAGTATTATGCTCAGAAACGTGCCAAAATACCAACAACTTTACTAGCTACATTAACAGTAACGTTAATACAGTGTGTCCTGCAGCGGGTAGTCAGCGTTCGCTAACGTTAGCTTCTTGTCTCATCTGGGGTCTGATGAACAGTAAATTCATCAAATTCAGTGTCAATTCATTGTGCGTGTGGTGTATGTCCTCATTTTTTCAATCGGGAAGAAACATCTTTATTTTATTAGGTTTACTTAACTTTAATATAGTTTTTTTAAGGTTTATCTGAAGGGTTTCATTATACTGATTCCCAAACGACCTAAATCTGAGTTGACTTTATGTGTGTGACTTTACAATTTACTCCGTGTGACCATAGACGGTATATAAACGGCGTGTGACTGGGATGTAATACGACAGTACAGGTACTATTTACGTCAATGTTTTTCTTTACACTCTTGACCGTGGAGTGTGCGCGGATCATGGCGCGGACACGGGGTGCGCGACACATGGATGTAGCTAGGCTATAACAATCATAACGGCGTAACGTGGTGTTTTATCTTAAATCCGTGGACATGGTGAGAAAGCTCGGGCCCTAAACATCCAAGCTCGGGCGCAAATCAATCAGTTGTCAAGAAAGAAAACAAAACGTCTTGCACCGTGCTACTAACAAGCTAACGTTAGCTTGTCGATTAGAATGGGCAAGTGTCTGAAGGTCTGGCCAGAGATGTGGACCAGCTGGCGGACGAGGCTGAGAGCAGTGGGGCTATGGTTGGCACAACAAACGGATTGCCGTGCGAGTTATTGTAGCGCTAATGAAAGCTAGCAATGGACAGAGGGTTGTTAATAAGACAATGACTGTGTCGGCAGTGCTCCACCTTTGGTAGAGTATGTTTGAAACGCAGCCAACATGCTAACGCACATTTGACAGTATCACCCAGACGTGCCGATTGCCAGGGGGAGAAAAAAAAAACCCTGAGCCAAACTCTTTATTCCCGCTGCTATTAAGAAGCCTTTAGACGCATAGCAGTACGGGATAAAACAATCACTGAAGCAATTGGCATTTACATTGGCATATTATATTCTATTATATATTATCTTATCTATCCAGCAAGGACTTGAATGTTTCAATGGTTCATTATCATTGGTTTGAGTTTAGTTTGAGTGGTGGTCAGTAATGTGTCTGTTTCATTCTGTTTCCTGCAGATGTTGAGCAGCTGTTGGTGGTTAAAGAAGAGGTTCCCCCTGAGCAGCAGGAGTGTAGCTCCAGTGTGGACCAGCAGGAGTGTAGCTCCAGTGTGGACCAGCAGGAGCCAGAGCCCCCCACACATTAAAGAGGAACAGGAGGAACTGTGTATCAGTGAGGAGGGAGAGCAGCTTCAAGGGCTGGAGGAGGCTGATATCACCAAGTTCCCATTCACTCCTGTCCCTGTGAAGAGTGAAGATGATGAAGAGGAAGCTCAGTCCTCACAGCTTCATCAGAGACAAACTCAACACATGGAAACAGAAGCTGATGGAGAGGACTGTGGAGGACCAGAACCAGCCAGGAACTCACATCCACTTTTACAACCAGAGACTGAAGACCAGACTGGAGACTCTTCTGATCCTGAGACTGATGACAGTGCTGATTGGAAGGAGACCAGAGAACCTCAGTCAGCTTTAAACTCTCTGAAACATGATTCAAGATGTAAGAAAACATTCAGCTGCTCTGAGTGTGGGAAAGTATTTTGCACCAAGGCACACCTGAAAAGACACATGAGAACTCACACAGGAGAAAAGCCTTTCATCTGCTCAGTGTATAGGAAATCTTTTACACAGAGTGGAGATTTACAGAGACACACGAGAATCCACACAGGAGAGAAAACTTTCAGCTGCTCTGAGTGTGGGAGAAGATTTGGCCAAAGGGGACATCTGAAGAGACACATAAGAACTCATACAGGAGAAAAACCTTTCAGCTGCTCAGTTTGTGATCAGAGACTTGGCTGCAAGACACATCTGAAGACTCACATGAGAATCCACACAGGAGAGAAACCTTTCAGCTGTTCAATCTGTAAGAAATCTTTTGCACAGAGAGGCCATTTAAAATCTCATATGAACCAACACACAGGAGAGAAAACTTTCAGCTGCTCTAAGTGTGGAAAAAGATTTAGTCAAAACTCAAATCTGAAGAGTCACATGAGAACTCATACAGGAGAGAAACCTTTCAGCTGCTCAGTCTGTAAGAAAGCTTTTACACAGCGTAGCAATTTAAAATATCACATGAAACAACACACAGGAGAGGAACCATCAAAAGCAGCAGGAGTGTAGCTCCAGTGGGGACCAGGAGCAGCTAGAGAATCTCAGCCAGGTTTGAACTCTCTGAACCACGGAAATAAAATGGATAGAAAGGTCATTTCCGTTCAAATCAACGTAGCATAATTGTCAGAGTGGCAGCCATTTTTATGTGTACCATTGCCATAGTAACTATAAACTTCAGTATAAGCCGACTCCCGGCAAGTCGTGGAGCTGAGGCTAAATGAGTCAAATTAACTTCATGCTTCATCCACACAAAGCACACTGCTATCGCCACGAAAGCATTGTGGCGAGTTCGTGTCATTAAGGTGGAGTTAGCAAGCTAATGTTAGCCAAATAACAAGTTGTTCTCCGGCTGGCTTGTTCCGCTGTGCTGTCATGTTGTGTCGGTTACAGACAGTGTTGAGCAAGGTACTTCCAAAATGTAATACATTGATTGATATATTGATAACTAGTTACTGTCATTTGAGAGTAATTAGTTACATACTATATTTATGTATCTGAATTGTAATGCTTTACACTACTTTTGCGTTACTTTTAAACAACTCCTGAAAATAATGTCCGTGTCGCAAATGTATCCGTCTCTGCAGTCATTTCAACCACCGAATCCAGCAACAGGAAATAACACCCGCAGACTTTTTTTCTCTGTGCCGAAATATTTTGCAGTGTTGGTGAATTCTTAAAAAAAGGCCACTAAATATCGGGTTAAATGTGTTGTAACTTGTACTGAGATTGTAACGGGTATAATGTTACCGAAATTGTATTAGTAATGCGTTATATTACTGCGATACAGCAAAAAGGAATACATTACTGTAATTACGTTACTTTTATAACGCTTTACTCCCATCACTGATTACAGGTAATGAGCTGAACAGTGGGACCCGTTGTCACTGGGTCTGACTGTCCCTCTTCACTCCGTGAACATCTCCCGAGCTACGTTGGGCGGCTCTCCTCCCAGCGAGCTGCCACACAGTTTACTGCCTCACTGACGCGTATTGTCACCATGACAACTTACAACAATCGCCATTTTGTTGTGTACCAATCAAATGACCACGGGAAACAGTTCAATGGCCTTTCTATCCATTTTAATCTATGCTCTGAATGCTGTAATCTGTAAACTGTGATTGAATTGAAGGACAATTAATGTAGTGTATTAGTATAAACTGAACACATGGAAACAGAAGCTGATGGAGAGGACTGTGGAGAACCAGAACCAGCCAGGAACTCACATCCAAATCCACTTTTACAACCTGAGACTGAAAACAAGTCTGTGGAGGGTTATGGCGAAAACATGTTAAATGAGCAACAGTATGGATTTCAGGGAACACTTTACAATTAAAGCTGAAAGCAGGAATTGACGAGCCTTGCACCTCCCCGTGTGACAGGGTATGCGACACGGCAGCTTATGAAAAATCTTAACTTCACGTCAAGGTTCTAATTGAATAACTTTTTTCATACTCTACTTTTTGAAAATATTCAATACAGCTGATAAAGAGTATCTACTTTGACCTACTTTTCCAAATATTCTTACTTTACCTCTTTCTTCAAGACAGCAACCCAGTTAAGCGGTTCAGCATTCACACGCATTTTCTAGTTCAGGTACTTTTTGGGGCCACATTAACTGGGTTCCATTTACATGAAAGATTAAAACAGACTCCGTAAAGGCAGACACGAAAATATTTTCATAGAAATATGAAGCTTTTTTTCTCAATTTCAGTACATTGTCCTCCAATTGTTCAATTGGAAGATTGCTAGAAGATTTTGGTCTGGTACAATAACGTAAATATTTGCATCAGCCTCATATTTCTGTGGGAATAGGAACTGCTGGTTTGTTCACAATCGGTTCATATCATCATATCAATTATTGTATGAAGTAACTGTGAACTAACATTCCTTAATTGATGTTCCAATAAGTGGGAACGTATCACATAAAGTCAGTGACTTGATCATTTCCTAATTGTGAGCAACAGGAATTCATCATACATCTTGAATTCATTAATTTAACCGTCAGGATTATTGCATTAGTAAAACATAACTAGTTCACTTAATATAAAATGTTTCTGGATTTCACAGAAACTTTTGTTCACATATGGCTATTTTACAATATATTGATGAGATTACATCAGCCTTGGATCACAGTGATTTTTTTTTTCTGGATTTATCAAAAGCTTTAGTTAATGAAATGTTACTCGCCAAACTAAGTTCCTTTTGGCTTTTAATGTTATGTACTTCAATGGGTACTTCAGTAAGTACTTACAAAATAGCAAACTCAATCAAAATTTCTCTTTTCGCAAAGGCAACGTCTTGAGTGGGGTTCCACAGGGGTCAATCCTTGGCCCACTTCTTTTTCTGATAAACTACCAACCCTCTGTCTCCCAAACTGTGTTGACAAACCCTGATTGGTTGGGTCCATCCACAGTGTTTCTTGCTTTACTAAATTGGTTCCCTTCTTTTTGCACAGGAGATACCTTAGTGATACATGTATATAGTACTTCAGCTTTTATGCCTCTCCTTGTATTTAATCTGTGCTGATGCTTTTACGTTTATGTGACGTGACGACATAAAACTGACTTGTGTCATAATGGAAATGTTAGCAGTCACTCTTTATCTTTTTTTGTATCAGTATAGGACTATGTCTGACGGGCCGGTTGGGGGGGTGATGAACAGTGGTGATAACAGTCACATTAGAAGTCACATTGACTTCGAAGGTTATCGTGGAAGTTCATGTCATAGCAGGGCACATCGTGTCATACTGAGTAGTGCAGTCTCCTATACCGGATCCTGACTACTCTGTGCATATGAACATCACAGCAGGGCGTTGCGGGATGTAACATGGCGCTGCAGAGCACGGGTGGAGGCTGCGGACGCAGCAGGACGCAGCAGGATGCGGCCGGGAAATGCAGTGAATCGCAGAGCATAGCTCTGCTAAGAAGAAACATAAGGACTCCGGGGAGTAAACTCCCCAGAGCTAGATTAGTAACAAGCATTTCTGGGACAGGATGCATACAAAAGTAACAAGTAGAGATGAGAGAGCAGCTCAGTGTGTCTTAGGGAGGAACAGCCTCCCCGGCAGTCTAGAGTTGTAATAGCATAACTTAAGAGAGGCAGGTTAAAGAGAGGTGCCTGGTCGGGCTAGAACTCTCCCCAACCGGATCGGGCTGTACTGGCCTGCCTCCCTCTACTCTCGCTAGATTATTAATTATACAGTATATAAAACTGATGACTACGAGGAGAAGCAGTGGGCCGGGTTAGGTGGACGCTTCAACTCCTCGTTCCTTAACTATAAGCTTTATCAAAGAGGAGGGTTTTTTCAAATCCATTTTTACAACCAAAGCCTTAACACCAGACTGGAGAATCTGTCAAGGTTTCCACGGTTATAGAAAAACTGAAGAAGTCGTAGAATTTATGAAGTCCTTTTTTGTAAAATCTTTTTTTGTGGGGCGGCCTCTAGCTCACCCAGTAAGAGTGTTCGCCCCATGTTGGCTGAGTCCTGCAGCGGCGCAGGGTTTGAATCCGTCCTGCTGCCCTTTGCTGTGTGTCATTACCCATCTCTCTCCCCCTTTCATATCTATCCATTGTCTATTAAAGGGAAAAGCCCCCCAAAAAAAATCTTTTGTTGTTTGTTTTGTTGTGCATAATGACGACACATTTATTTTGGGTAGCTGTTGACGTAATGTAGCGCTATGTGTCGATGTGTGACAGTGTTTTGTTTTGCCATCATGTACGTTTTCTTAATTTTTCTTCCTGCGTTCTGTCTCTTAACACAAACCATTGCCTATCCATTCACTTAACTGCGGATCTTCGTGATCATCTGGCCAATATACAAGAGTGTAGATGCTATCGGGGATGATCACACTGATAATCAGCCACACGGAGGAGGTAAGTAAGAAGTTATGACAAGTCAATATCATGAATAATAATGCTTAATCTGTTTGTGTGTGGGTGTCCCTTTAAATCATGTTTGACTGATGTGTAAACTCTACGTTTGATCTCAGTTTAGTTTCTTACTCTCAGCTTTCAAAGCCCAAAGTGTTTGGTTTTGGTAACATTTAACTGACAAGTGTCATTTCTGAGATGTAAGGAAGCATTAACTCTGGTAATGACACGAAACCATATAACAGGGAAGTGCAGTGTGACAAAGTATTTAGAATATCATTAGCAATGCAGAGCCAAAAAAAGAGAGTGAGAAAGACTGAAGAGAAAGAGGAAGCAAAGTCACTATACCTACCACCTGCCAATATGCCTTTTGTTGTGAGTCAGTTGTGCCATTCAATGGCCCATTACAACTAAAAATTTCAGATGAGTTCACATTTGTTTTACTTTATTATAATTATGTACTTAAGAGTGGTTGACTGACTACGTTTACATGCACTTAGTTGTTAGGCCCGGGCTCATATCAGAGTCTTTGATAAGGTTTAAAAGTAGCTGTGTTTCCTCTTTTCTTTTGGCCGAGCATCTCTAGGGCAGCACTGCAAACTGTCATCTGGTTGGTTTGTTTACAGTAACCATAGCAATTTTATATAAGGTAAAAAGTTAATGAAATTTATTGTACAAAGTACAATCTCAGTCCAAGATATCAAAAACAGGAGGCAAAAGACGTGGTCCCAAAATGGGCTATAGGTCTAGAAAACACTGGGATTTGGTCCCTGGTAGTACCAGCCTAATCTGGTTGGTGTCCTAAAAAGTACAGAGTTTCGGTATCCCTAAACCCAACAAGGGTTGAAGGCGTTTCAGAGGTACTGAAGTGACTCTGGGACGGTTTTATCTCCTGGTATTGGCTGGACAAACCCTGTGAGGAATTACAAATTGTGAAATCTTAAGTCCCTCTTTGTTTTTGTAATGTCATGTGTAAGGCTCAGATAATATAATAAAATGTACATTTATTATATGCAAACTTTTGTCAGAGCTCTGAAAATGTAATAAAGTATGTGTCTTTCTTCCAAAGTGTATTTTAATCATTAATCTTAGGCCTGTTACACACAGGATGCGTCGTGCGAGCGTGTCAGCTGCGTGGCATGTCGGTTTATATTTCGGCTCCCATGTTAACAGGCTAGATCTTACACACTTCCAGGTGCTGCTCGAGACGAAAACGCGTGCATGCTAGAAATAGAACAGACGCCTATTTTTCACAGGACACGCAAGCCTGTTGGAAGTGTTTCCAGGCAAAATAGAATATGAAAAGATGTGTATATGTCGTTTAGACACAAATACATATTAATAATGATTGATGTTTGAAAGTCTCTAGGTTTTGATATAAATGTAATTTTCAAAAAAATCGATTTTCTAAATTAGCACGTCACAGAACGAAATATTCTGTAGCCTATTTTGCCATCAATACTGCCGACGTGTTTGCTGTAATCAAATCAGTATATATTTATGTTTAACATGGTATTTCATTTCATGGGAAACATACATATGTCCAAACAAGGCTAGCAGCAGCAGCACCGCGTCAGACACGTTCCTGTTGTGTAAAGACAGAAAAATCCACGCATCTGACACGCAACAGAAACGCCACGCTGTGTAACTGGCCTTATTGTGTGTATTTCTGAGGAAGTCTTGAACACTTTCGGACTTTTATTTTGAAACTCAGCAACTGATCTGCACCGGAAGCTGTGGTCTTCACTGTGGCGAGCTTCACACTTTGAACAAGATGGCGTGTAACAGAAAGGAGTGTTAGCAGAGTGTCTTTGCTGTGTTGAGAAAGAGGTAAAATGTGTAAAGTCCAGATGCTGAGAGCGTTGGTGGAGCAGCGACTAACTGCGGCTGCTGAAGAGATATTTGGGCTGTTTGAAAGAACGATAGCAGAGTACGAGGAGGAACTTTGTCGTTCAAAAGAGGAGAACGAGCGACAACGGGAGCTACTGGACGCTGTTTACAACCCTCAGCTTCGGCTACACAGAGCAGGTTTGGTCCCTTTACTTCTAGAAACTCTGCATGGTTGAACGGTGCCAGAAGATGGCTCGGGTCTGTGTTGCTCGGCTGTGTTGTGATGCTTGCATGGCTTCTTATACTGTTGATGTGTAACTGTGCTAACGTCTTGCTGCTTCCTGTAGCTCTGCATGGCTAACTGAGAAAACTTATTTGTTGCTCTAGCTGTCTGTGTGGTGTCTGGTTGACTTCTGTCTGTATAGTTTAACCTGTACTAATGTCTGGTTGACTTCTGTCTGTATAGTTTAACCTGTACTAATGTCTTGTAGACTTCTGTCTGTATAGTTTAACCTGTACTAATGTCTTGTTGACTTCCGTCTGTATAGTTTAACCTGTACTAATGTCTGGTTGACTTCTGTCTGTATAGTATAACCTGTACTAATGTCTTGTAGACTTCTGTCTGTATAGTTTAACCTGTACTAATGTCTTGTAGACTTCTGTCTGTATAGTTTAACCTGTACTAATGTCTTGTTGACTTCTGTCTGTATAGTTTAACCTGTACTAATGTCTGGTTGACTTCTGTCTGTGTAGTTTAACCTGTACTAATGTCTTGTTGACTTCTGTCTGTATAGTTTAACCTGTACTAATGTCTGGTTGACTTCTGTCTGTGTAGTTTAACCTGTACTAATGTCTGGTTGACTTCTGTCTGTGTAGTTTAACCTGTACTAATGTCTTGTTGACTTCTGTCTGTGTAGTTTAACCTGTACTAATGTCTTGTTGACTTGGGTTGTAGCTTTTTGTGTTGTAGCTGTTGCATCTGTTTCTTGGCTTTTGTGTTGTGGCTTTTGTTTTTGTTTTTGTGTTGAACCATCTTGCCTACCATAAAAAAAAAAGACAGATTTTTACAAGATTACATAAATAGCTCTATTTGGAAATAATAAATCATTCTCGACTACTGGGGTGATTTTGTAGGTGAGTGCATCTACATAGAAACTAGAGATGCACCGAACCCAGATGTTTTTGGTTCGCCCGAATGCCGAATCCACTGGTTAAGATTCTGCCGAACCCGAAACCAAACTGAATCCTCCTCCTATCCTCAATCCATGAACATGAGTGACAATTTAGTTTGGCACATTTTCGCTAACCAGTGTATGATGAGGGCATGTTGGACGGGTGAAATTAGAAAGCTAACGAGCAGCACTCGCTCCGCTCCCACTGTAGGCAGACTCCGAGAGAACAGCTGACAGCCCGGGAGAGGCCCTGTCTGGTTAACACAAGTTTTTAGCTGTGACTGTCCTTCCTTTTGCCGTACCTCGGGTTGCGTTCTCTTAATACATCCACAGGGTTTGCTGCATTTTGCTTGCTGTCTGTGGATTCCTTCATGCGCGGCTCGTATTCTTTCGGTTGTTTCATGCGCAGGTTTGTTGGCAGCGGCGATGTAGTGTGTTGGGTGGGATCCTTCGCGCCGCGGGACAGGTCGGCATTGCGGGTTGGGCGTGCGGCTCGGCTTGGATCGCCTTCTTTTGGTTGGGGCAGAGTGGGCTGAGGGGGCCGCCAGCAAGTTCCATTTTCGCTTTCTCACAGCCTACTGCATCGAACGGTCCACCTACGTCGACCAGCGGAATGCAACCGTTCGGTTCAGTGGAAAAAAATTCTAAAGTTCGGTGCATCCCTAATAGAAACTAAAAATGAAAAAGGAAATTTTCTAATGTCAACCATTCTTTGTTGAAATTTACAAACACCAGAGCATGAGAGCGCTATGACTACTCTTCAGAAGTGATTTTGGAGAGGGACATTAGGTAGTTACATACCCTGGTTGGCTGACATGACACCATTGTATTCATATACAGTAATACTATCAATCCAGACTTGTGGAATGTGATATTAATAATGTATGCATGTTGCTTCCTCTAAATTTTAGGTTGTGGTTGACCAGCTGGGCCTGCTTTGGTTGTTTTGATAAATTGATCAACATTGATTGTGATTGATAGATAGATAGACATTTATTGATCCTTTCAGAAATTCATCTTGCACCATACAGCTCATCAAATAGACAGACAACAAGACCACTAACCCCTCCCTTCCCCCCGCACAACCACAATACACAATCCCGAATATCTCCACAACATAAATAAAAAATAGCAAAGTGCAGTGTCATTAGCACCAATGGGCATCATCATCAGTGGCATTTTAATATTATACCAACATGCAGTATTATTACACAGAAAGGTTCAAGTTATTATTGGTGGTTCCCTGCATGCCACACACTAGCAACAAACTATGTATCCAAGAACACTTAAATCAGTGTAAATTACGTTATATCAGACACAGACTTCCAGTGTTTCCTTTAGGATTTTTTTTTAGCAGTGGGGGCAGGTCTGTCCGAACAACAAACAGAAGTGTAAAAGAAGCAGTTTACCTTCGGAGCGAGTAGTGACTCGAGAGGCATTGTGGGAGAAACAAAGTTTCTGACCACGGTGGGAAATCAGTGGCTGGAACAGGGGAGACACTTTGTTTCCCTCACTATGACTCTAGAGTCACTACTCACTCTGAAGATGAGCACCATAACTCTCTCTCTCTCTACCACACACACACACACACACACACACACACACACGCCGGCTCTGCTATTCTCTTGAAGAGATCGACGCACACACCAACGCACAAGTATAAACTTCAGGCCATTTACGTAGGCTGGAGCCCTGCGTTACCATTATTTTCCTTGCCCCACACTGATGCCAAAATACATTTGCCAGTGACTATCTGAACTATATATTACTCCAGTGATGAAATAAATCCATGTCAAAGCCATTTGAAGTTTTATGTCAAGTAAAATACTGATTCTCTAAAGTTCAGTTAAAAAAAAAAATCTTTAGAATAATATGCAAATGAATTGTTAGATTAATCAATGACTAAAATAATTGTTAGGGACAGCCCTAAATGGTTCCATTTTGTGGCTTGATTTAGCAAGGTGGCCTTAACAAGCTATGTTACTTTGTATCAGTTTGTTAGACTAAATTTGTAAGTTTTCATATCTATGATGATACAAACTACCTCTCATTATTATTGGTTTGAGTTTAGTTTGAGTGGTGGTCAGTAATGTGTCTGTTTCATTCTGTTTCCTGCAGATGTTGAGCAGCTGTTGGTGGTTAAAGAAGAGGTTCCCCCTGAGCAGCAGGAGTGTAGCTCCAGTGTGGACCAGCAGGAGCCAGAGCCCCCCCCACACATTAAAGAGGAACAGGAGGAACTGTGTATCAGTCAGGAGGGAGAGCAGCTTCAAGGGCTGGAGGAGACTGATATCACCAAGTTCCCATTCACTCCTGTCCCTGTGAAGAGTGAAGATGATGAAGAGGAAGCTCAGTCCTCACAGCTTCATCAGAGACAAACTCAACACATGGAAACAGAAGCTGATGGAGAGGACTGTGGAGGACCAGAACCAGCCAGGAACTCACATCCACTTTTACAACCAGAGACTGAAGACCAGACTGGAGACTCTTCTGATACTGATTGGAAGGAGACCAGAGAACCTCAGTCAGCTTTAAACTCTTTGAAACCTGATTCAAGATGTAAGAAACCATTCAGCTGCTCTGAGTGTGGGAGGAGATTTAACCGTGAGTCACATCTGAAGACTCACATGATAACTCACACAGGAGAGAAAGCGTTCAGCTGCCCAGTCTGTAAGAAATCTTTTACTGTGAGAGGAAGTGTAAAGGCACACATGAGAATCCACACAGGGGAGGAACCATTTAGCTGCTCTGAGTGTGGAAAAAGATTTAACCACAACTCAAATCTGCTGAGTCACATGAGAACTCATACAGGAGAAAAACCTTTCAGCTGCTCAGTTTGTGATCAAAGATTTGGCCGCAAGACAAACCTGAAGACTCACATGAGAACTCACACAGGAGAGAAACCATTCAGCTGCTCAGTCTGTAAGAAATCTTTTACACACAGTGGAAGTTTAAAATATCACATGAAACAACACACAGGAGAGGAACCTTCTACTTCCTGTGTTAGTGACATCAGGAAGCAGCAGCAGTGGAGCTCCAGTGTGGACCAGGAGCAGCTAGAGAATCTCATCCAGGTTGGAACTCTCTGAAATATAGAAATTAAATGGATAGAAAGGCCATTTCCATTCAAATAAACATAGCATAATGGTCAGAGTGACAGACATTTTTATGTGTATCATTGCCATGGTAACGTATAAACTTCAACATATGCATAAGGCTGTTTTCATGCCGGATTTATATTTTTCTAATGCTGTTTATGACTTTTGGACTCCATTTTGTATGTCAGTAATACAATTATGGGATGTATTGGATGCAGAACCTTCTTTGTGTTAATGCAAATAAATATAAGTGTTGTAAGAGCCAGGTTTAGTTATATTATTTTGAAAGGTCATTTACGGTAATTAGGGCACCTGGTGGGGGCGGAGGAAGCAAAGTAATACCTGCTCACTTGTTTGGTTTGGTGATGGAGAGGGGTTGACGAAGGAAGTCTTATTTTTGCTGAACGCTATTTTTATGCTGGTTTATGTTTTTCTAATGCTGTTTATGACTTTTGGACTCCATTTTGTATGTCAGTAATAAAATTATGGGATGTATTGGATGCAGAACCTTCTTTGTGTTAATGCAAATAAATATACAAAACGCAGTTGGATCCGTGATCATTATCAGCAAGCGCATCTGGCAAATTAGTTAAATTAATTAGTTAGTTAAAATCAGCGACTTTCCCTCTTTAGCGTTTAGCTTAGCATTGTAACCATACACAACACTGGCTTGGATGCATCAACCTCCCCAGCTCCACCCTTTCTAAATATGGTCACCTCTGGCTCCAAAACGCCAAGATGGCGACAGCCAAAATGCTAACTCTTGGCTTCTCAACGGCAGTCCACACAACAATGGGTCACAATGTAGTGTTTCTTTGTACCATTGGGACATTTGGCCTGATGGTGGCAGTAATGGAAACATCAGGGTGTCACCACAATCATTTTTATGGAATTGGGCCCTACAGTAGTGGAAGTCTGTTATTGTTAAAACATGGTTTTGCAGACTGATGGTCCAATACATTGTTCCAAAGCAGAATATGCATATTAATTCATCAATTGTCAAATTTTAACTTATTAAACATTAAAATGTTTCAGTTTAGGCAACAAAAAAGAACTGTGAAAGCAGAATGTCCTGTTGTGGCCAAACGGTTGAACTGCTGTGTGGCTAGGTATGAATAAATGCTATTTATACATTAGTTAAGAAAACCACCAGACTACAGTTACTAGTTACGTGTGTGTGATTGTGTGTTTGTCAGCTGTTACTTCCTTTATGTTCTTTACTGGCAAAGAAACACTTGCAGCATCAGTAGAGTATGTGACATCACTGAATATAATGTATATCTGACAAAGCAGCAAGAGTGCATACGAGAGTGCAGACGATATCGGGGATGATCACTCTGATAATCAGCTACATGGAGGAGGTAAGTAAGATGTTATGACAAGTCAATATCATGAATAATAATACTGATCTGTGTGTGTGTGTGTGGGTGTCCCTTTTAAATCCTGTTTGACTGATGTGTAAACTCTACATTTGCTCTCAGTTTAATTTCTTCCTCTCAGCTTTCAAAGCCCAATGTGTTTGGTTGTAACATTTAACTAGTGTCATTTAGAGATGTGAGGAAGCATTAACTCCGCTAAAGTCATGAACCCACATAACAGGAAGAAGGGAAGTGCAGTGTGACAAACTATTTAGAATATCATTAGCAATGCAGAGCCAAAGCTAGAGAGAGAAAGACTGAAGAGAAAGAGGAGCAAAGTCCCTTTTGTTGTGAGTCAGTTGAGCCATGTCAATGGCCCATTACAACTCAAAATTTCAGATGAGTTCACATTTGTTTTACTTTATTATAATTATTTACGTTAAGAGTTGTTCACTGACTACGTTTACATGCACTTAGTTGTTAGGCCCGGCTCATATCAGAGTCTTTGATAAGGTTTAAAAGTAGCTGTGTTTCCTCTTTTCTTTTGGCCGAGCATCTCTAGGGCAGCCCTGCAAACTGTCGTCTGGTTGGTTTGTTAACAGTAACCATAGCAACTCACAGAGCCGACCGTAAGCCGTAAACAGGCAAGATGCCGTAAACTGTCACAAACTGCAGTAAAAACCCAGATTGAGAAGCAGATTCTGAATGCGCTGTAAACATCTCCAAAGAATGCCTCTAAAACCTGAATAATACCAGAATATCCCACGTCTACATCAGAAAAATTGTACATTTGGAAAAAGGTCTTATTGGGAATATCCAAACACAATTTGCTGTTTACATGACCTGCATCAAATTAGGAATATTATCATACTCGGAATAATAGTGGAATATAAGTGTGCATGTAACCATACTTGATGATTTGTTTAAAGGCGCTTTCACACCTATAGTTCGGTGAACTCATTGGAAACAAATGTCACCTGTTGGAAACTGTCGCTGGTCTTTTTGACAGAATTTCTGAAACTCGCCGACAATAATGGATCTACACCACATTTCTAACGGCTTGGGTTTCTGGTTCTGCTTTAGTGTTTCTAATATTTTAGAAGAAGGCAACAATGTGAGCAGCTGACAGACAGCGACTGAAGGAGAGAGAGAGAGAGATGATGATGTGTTATCACACATCAGAATAAGTTATGGATCTGAAAGTAATCATCCCTTAAATTATAGATAAGTCTGTAAATTGTGTGGAAGGTTGAAAAGGAGACTAAGAAATGTATTTTGGTTCTTCCTATATCTGGGACGGATCGCGTTCTTACAAGCGAGTTCATCAAGTGAGCTCTCGAGCACTCAGAAGCGAACCATGACCCTCGTTTTCCCAAGTTCGGTTGTTTGGTCCAAACCAAAGTTAGAATGAGTTTTGATACCGCTCCAAACCAACCTGAATACCAGACAGAATGCTCCGGGGTTCTCTGTTAAAACAGACCAAACCTAAAATGTGACTTAACACACACAGCCACGGATCAAAATAATAAAGCTAATAGGTTAATGGGTTATTGTAACAGGGGAATGATAGGAACTGTGATAACAAAGACTCATGTTGTTTTCCTATTAATGAACCTGCTCTCTGTGTGCTTGGCCACTTTAGGACAGCAGCCCTGTGTCTGGCTCTGCTTTCTGATGATAACTGGAATCATCATCCTTTCTGCATACTGTAAGATAAAATACACCTCACAACTACAGAGCACCGAATACTGAACCAGTAAACAATGGTGTACTACAATCAGCTTCAGGCTGAACGCAAAAGACACCTGACCAAGCGTCTGTATTTGACGCGATGGGAGTGAGAATGTGTTATATTATGTTGCAGCGGACCCTGTCTGCGTGGCGTTTTGGAAAGTCTGACCACGCTTGGGAAGGTTGGTACCCTAAAAAGTACAGTGTTTCGGTGCCCAACTTTTAAAAATGTTGCCGTAATGTAATCTGGTGTTTTAAAGACATGTTCAAAATCAGCATTCTGTCTCTGTCTGAGGGTTTTATCTCCTGGTATTGGCTGGACAAACCCTGTGAAGAATTACAAAATTGTGAATTCTTGAGTCCCTCTTTGTTTTTGTAATGTCTTGTGTAAGTCTTAGATAATATAATAAAATGTACATTTATTATATTAAAACTTTTTTCAGAGCTCTGAAAATGTAATAAAGTATTTGTCTTTATTCCTAAGTGCATTTTAATCAGTCATCTTCTTAGTGTGTATTTCTGAGAAAGTCTGGAACACTTCCGGACTTTTATTTTGAAGCTCAGCAACTAATCTGCACCGGAAGCTGTAGTCTTCACTGCGGCTGACTTCACACTTTGAACAAGATGGCGTCTAGCAGAAAGGAGTGTTAGCAGAGTATCTTTGCTGTGTAGAGAAAGAGGTAAAATGTGTAAAGTCCAGATGCTGAGAGCGTTGGTGGAGCAGCGACTAACTGCGGCTGCTGAAGAGATATTTGGGCTGTTTGAAAGAACGATAGCAGAGTACGAGGAGGAACTTTGTCGTTCAAAAGAGGAGAACGAGCGACAACGGGAGCTACTGGACGCTGTTTACAACCCTCAGCTTCGGCTACACAGAGCAGGTTTGGTCCCTTTACTTCTAGAAACTCTGCATGGTTGAACGGTGCCAGAAGATGGCTCGGGTCTGTGTTGCTCGGCTGTGTTGTGATGCTTGCATGGCTTCTTATACTGTTGATGTGTAACTGTGCTAACGTCTTGCTGCTTCCTGTAGCTCTGCATGGCTAACTGAGAAAACTTATTTGTTGCTCTAGCTGTCTGTGTGGTGTCTTGTAGACTTCTGTCTGTATAGTTTAACCTGTACTAATGTCTTGTAGACTTCTGTCTGTATAGTTTAACCTGTACTAATGTCTTGTTGACTTCTGTCTGTATAGTTTAACCTGTACTAATGTCTTGTTGACTTCTGTCTGTATAGTTTAACCTGTACTAATGTCTTGTAGACTTCTGTCTGTATAGTTTAACCTGTACTAATGTCTTGTAGACTTCTGTCTGTATAGTTTAACCTGTACTAATGTCTTGTAGATTTCTGTCTGTGTAGTTTAACCTGTACTAATGTCTATTCAGATACTTTACTGCAGTAAAAGTACTAATACCACACTGTAATAATGACACAGCGCTCTCTCATTTCCTCACTCATTCATTCAGTCTGTATCAGGCGCATTTCAGCGCAGTTTGTTATCGCCATGAATACAAAAAATATATGTTGGTTTATTAACCATGTTAGGCAGACTATAAAATGTTTTATTTCGCAAAACATGGCATGTAAACCCTTTTGAAATAAAAGATTATAGATTATAATTCTGTTAATGATGGTGCTGCAGCCTCAGAATGGGATTAGTAAGCGTAGTACTTTTTCATCCACAATGTTGCACCTAAATGAAATAGATTAAAGGTTCAATACCATTTCACCAGTAATGTTAGGCTATGCTTATGATTAAATTTGATATACACTATATTGGAATATACGCATTTACTCTAGCAGCAATTTTCTCCCACGCAAATTGTCCCTCTTTTTTAACTCGCTGTTTGTGCACATGAGTATTTCCCCCGACCCGTTTGTTTGTGGTTGTTACCATAGTGAATCGTAGAATCATGGCTCCATTCATGCTGCCTTTTTATTGTGGTGGTGCACGCGCGTGAACGTACTCATATCAGCGCTTCTGAAACCGAAAACTCAGTTTCCCATCTCAGGGTAAATCAACTCCGACATCAGGCTTAGGCTCAGTTAGTTAAACCTTCTACCTGAAATAGGGCCCAGGAGATAGATAGATAGATATAGATACAGATACAGATACACACACACACACACACACACACACACACACACTCTGAGGAAAATAAGTATTTGAACACCCTGCTATTTTGCAAGTTCTCCCACTTAGAAATCATGGAGGGGTCTGAAATTGTCATCGTAGGTGCATGTCCACTGTGAGAGACATAATCTAAAAAAAAAATAAATCCAGAAATCACAATGTATGATTTTTTTAACTATTTATTTGTATGATACAGCTGCAAATAAGTATTTGAACACCTGAGAAAATCAATGTTAATATTTGGTACAGTAGCCTTTGTTTGCAAGTACAGAGGTCAAACGTTTCCTGTAGTTTTTCACCAGGTTTGCACACACTGCAGGAGGGATTTTGGCCCAGTCCTCCACACAGATCTTCTCCAGATCAGTCAGGTTTCTGAGTTTGAGCTCCCTCCAAAGATTCTCTATTGGGTTTACTGTAGGTCTGGAGACTGGCTAGGCCACGCCAGAACCTTGATATGCTTCTTACAGAGCCACTCCTTGGTTATCCTGGCTGTGTGCTTCGGGTCATTGTCATGTTGGAAGACCCAGCCTCGACCCATCTTCAATGCTCTAACTGAGGGAAGGAGGTTGTTCCCCAAAATCTCCCAATATATGACCCCGGTCATCCTCTCCTTAATACAGTGCAGTCGCCCTGTCCCATGTGCAGAAAAACACCCCCAAAGCATGATGCTACCACCCCCATGCTTCACGGTAGGGATGGTGTTCTTGGGATGGTACTCATCATTCTTCTTCCTCCAAACACAGTAAGTGGAATTATGACCAAAAAGTTCTATTTTGGTCTCATCTGACCACATGACTTTCTCCCATGACTCCTCTGGATCATCCAAATGGTCATTGGCAAACTTAAGACAGGCCTGGACATGTGCTGGTTTAAGCAGGGGAACCTTCCGTGCCACGCATGATTTCAAACCATGACGTCTTAGTGTATTACCAACAGTAACCTTGGAAACGGTGGTCCCAGCTCTTTTCAGGTCATTGACCAGCTCCTCCCGTGTAGTCCTGGGCTGATTTCTCACCTTTCTTAGGATCATTGAGACCCACGAGGTGAGATCTTGCATGGAGCCCCAGTCCGAGGGAGATTGACAGTCATGTTTAGCTTCTTCCATTTTCTAACGATTGCTCCAACAGTGGACCTTTTTTCACCAAGCTGCTCGGTGATTTCCCCGTAGCCCTTTCCAGCCTTGTGGATGTGAACAATTTTGTCTCTAGTGTCTTTGGACAGCTCTTTGGTCTTGGCCATGTTAGTAGTTGGATTCTTACTGATTGTATGGGGTGGACAGGTGTCTTTATGCAGCTAACGACCTCAACCAGGTGCATCTAATTCAGGATAATAAATGGAGTGGAGGTGGACATTTTAAAGGCAGACTAACAGGTCTTTGAGGGTCAGGATTCTAGCTGATAGACAGGTGTTCAAATACTTATTTGCAGCTGTATCATACAAATAAATAGTTAAAAAAATCATATATTGTGATTTCTGGATTTTCTTTTTAGATTATGTCTCTCACAGTGGACATGCACCTACGATGACAATTTCAGACCCCTCCATGATTTCCAAGTGGGAGAACTTGCAAAATAGCAGGGTGTTCAAATACTTATTTTCCTCACTGTATATATATATATTTCCTGTGATATGAAAAAAAAGACTCCTTTTTATAAGATGACATAAATAGCTCTATTTGGAAATAATAAATCATTCTTAACTACTGGGGTGATTTTGTAGGGGAGTGCATCTACATATACTAAACAAAATTATAAATGCAACACTTTTGTTTTTGCCCCCATTTTTCATGAGCTGAACTCAAAGTTCTAAGACTTTTTCTATGTACAGGCTTATTTCTCTCAAATATTGTTCACAAATCTGTCTAAATCTGTGTTAGTGAGCACTTCTCCTTTGCCAAGATAATCCATCCACCTCACAGGTGTGGCATATCAAGATGCTGATTAGACAGCATGATTATTGCACAGGTGTACCTTCAGCTGGCTGCAATAAAAAGCCACTCTAAAATGTGCAGTTTTACTGTATGGGGTGGTCTGGGGGGGGGAAACTAAAAATGAAATAGGAACTTTTTCTAATGTGAACCATGCTTTAATACTTTACAAACACCAGAGCAAGAGAGCGCTGTGACTACTCTTCTGAAGGGATTTTGGAGAGGGACATTAGGTAGTTACATACCCTGGTTGACTGACATGACACCCACATCAGTCCAGACTTATTACGATATTAATAATGTATGCATGTTGCTTTCTCTAAATGTTAGGTTGTGGTCGACTAGCGGGGCCTGCTTTGGTTGTTTGATAAATTGATCAACATTGATTGTGATTGGTGGTTGGCTGTGCGTGCAGAGCCTGCATGTCACACACTAGCAACAAATTGTGTATCCCAGAACACATAAATCAGTGTAAATGAAGTTAAATCAGACACAGACGTCTGTTGTAGGTTAGTGTTACGTTTCTAGCGTCGCTTCCGAACCCGTAACGTTAGTTGGGACAGACACCTTGTTTCTTTAGGCTAACTTTATTAGCTTTGTCCCGGCTGGTAGCAGCTTTCTGCGGTGAAAAATGGCCGGGCGATGTCGTGACAATGTTGCCTTAATCAGGTGATTTAATTCGTCTTTGCTGCAAACATAAAACACGGACTACTGTAGCTTAATACATTTGCCAGTGATTATCTTAACTGCATATTACTCCAGTGATGAAATAAATCCATGTCATAGCCATTTTAAGTTGTATGTCAAGTAAAAATAGTTATTCTCCAAAGTTCATTTAAAAAAATCTTTAGAATAATATGCAAATTAATGGTTAGCTTAATCAATGACAAACATTATCGTTAGGGACAGCCCTAAATGGTAACATTTTGTAGCTGGGTTTAGCAAGCTGACCTTAACTAGCTACGCTATGCTACTTTGTATCAGTTTGTTAGACTAAATGTGTAAGTTTTTCATATCTATGATGATACAAACTACCGTCCATTATTATTGGTTTGAGTGGTGGTCAGTAATGTGTCTCTTTCCTGCAGATGTTGAGCAGCTGTTGGTGGTTAAAGAAGAGTTTCCTCCTGAGCAGCAGGAGTGTAGCTCCAGTGTGGACCAGCAGGAGCCAGAGCCCCCCCCACACATTAAAGAGGAACAGGAGGACCTGTGGAGCAGACAGGAGGGAGAGCAGCTTCAAGGGCTGGAGGAGGCTGATATCACCAAGTTCCCATTCACTCCTGTCCCTGTGAAGAGTGAAGATGATGAAGAGGAAGCTCAGTCCTCACAGCTTCATCAGAGACAAACTCAACACATGGAAACAGAAGCTGATGGAGAGGACTGTGGAGGACCAGAACCAGCCAGGAACTCACATCCACTTTTACAACCAGAGACTGAAGACCAGACTGGAGACTCTTCTGATCCTAAGACTGATGACAGTGCTGATTGGAAGGAGACCAGAGAACCTCAGTCAGCTTTAAACTCTCTGAAACATGATTCAAGACGTAAGAAAACATTCAGCTGCTCCGAGTGTGGGAAAAGATTTAGCACCAGGAGAAATCTAAATAGACACATGAGAACTCACACAGGAGAAAAACCTTTCAGCTGCTCTGAGTGTGGGAGAAGATTTGGCCACAAGCAACATCTGAAGAGACACATGATAACTCACACAGGAGAAAAACCTTTCAGCTGCTCAGTGTGTAAGAACACTTTTACCCAGAGTGGAAGTTTAAGGAAGCACATGGTAACTCACACAGGAGAGAAATCTTTCAGCTGCTCTGAGTGTGGGAGAAGATTTGGCCAAAGGGGACATCTGAAGAGACACTTGATAACTCATACAGGAGAAAAAGCTTTCAGCTGCCCAGTCTGTAAGAAATCCTTGGCGAATAGGGGAAGTGTAAAGGCACACATGAGAATCCACACAGGGGAGGAACCATTTAGCTGCTCTGAGTGTGGAAAACGATTTAGTCAAAAGTCAAATCTGAAGACTCACATGAGAACTCATACAGGAGAAAAACCTTTCAGCTGCTCAGTCTGTAAGAAATCTTTTAGACGGAGTGGCCATTTAAAATATCACATGAAACAACACACAAGAGAGGAACCATCTACTTCCTGTGTTGGTGACATCAGAACGCAGTAGGAGTGGAGCTCCAGTGTGGACCTAGCCTGGATGCCAGCCGAACTTAGCCCCACCCACAAAATTCGAGGTCGGGAAGTTCGGTCTGGAGTCGCTCCGTTGAGAAGCAATTATTGCCCGAACAGGATCTGTTCGGACCAATCAGATTGTCCGACAGATGATCAACAGTAACGGAATCAATCACGTCACCAAAGAACACTTGGGTTGGATTTGTTGAGCTGTGTAGATTGCACCATAGCGTTTGTTACAGAAGATATCGACAGGCATTCATTTTAAAATCCTCAGCGGAGGAGCCTCAACAACTGCCCGAAAGCACGGTAGCGTTATATGGTGGAGAGACATAGAGAGAGACTGAAGAGAGGGAGTGTTATATGGTGGAGAGAGATAGAGAAAGACTGGAGAGAGAGAGTGTTATATGGTGGAGAGAGATAGAGAGAGACTGGAGAGAGAGAGTGTTATATGGTGGAGAGAGATAGAGAGAGACTGGAGAGAGAGAGTGTTATAAGGTGGAGAGAGATAGAGAGAGACTGGAGAGAGAGAGCGTTATATGGTGGAGAGACATAGAGAGAGACTGGAGAGAGAGAGTGTTATATGGTGGAGAGACATAGAGAGAGACTGAAGAGAGGGAGTGTTATATGGTGGAGAGAGATAGAGAAAGACTGGAGAGAGAGAGTGTTATATGGTGGAGAGAGATAGAGAGAGACTGGAGAGAGAGAGTGTTATATGGTGGAGAGAGATAGAGAGAGACTGGAGAGAGAGACTGTTAGAGAGGTGTTATAAGGTGGAGAGAGATAGAGAGAGACTGGAGAGAGAGAGCGTTATATGGTGGAGAGACATAGAGAGAGACTGGAGAGAGAGAGAGTGTTATATGGTGGAGAGACATAGAGAGAGACTGAAGACAGAGAGAGCGTTATATGGTGGAGAGACATAGAGAGAGACTGAAGAGAGAGAGTGTTATATGGTGGAGAGACATAGAGAGAGACTGAAGAGAGAGAGAGTGTTATATGGTGGAGAGACATAGAGAGAGACTGAAGAGAGAGAGCACGATCCATCTCTAGAAATGCGTCTGTAGCGAGCATGTCACTATCACTAACGTTATCCACATTTATATTTACACGCAACAAATGATATATCCAGCTTCAAAAAGGTCTAAAAGTCGGAAGTTAGAACGAATGCATTGTGCAAAGAGTGGTTGCTACGGAGACGATACACAGTGTTGAGTTCCGTTGCTCTGATTGGTTAGAGGTCTATCCAATGAATGCAGAGGCATTTTCTTTCCTGGTTCGGTTGGAACACGCCCCATAATCACAGCCCAATGGATCGGTTTCAGACTCCCATTCTGACTAGAATCTGAGTAGGACCACGTCAGGCTGGTGTGGACCAGGAGAATCTCAGCCAGGTTGGAACTCTCTGAACCATAGAAATACAATGTCAGCAGATGTACAACGTGATATGCTCCACTAAAGGCACATTCAGCACTAATATAACGGCTCGACGTTTAAAAACATGGAAAGAGCAATGCTTAAAGGGATATTTCACCGTTGGAAAGAGGAATATATTTTTTAAATTGGGTCACTTACGTAGTAGAAATGTGAAAGAATTATAGAAATTGGTGCCTTCTAGGCCGAGATAAGCCAGAAAATGTGTTTCTGGCTCATATGGATGAAAGACACCAAATCCCAGAATGCACTTGCTTTGCTGCTTTAGACTCCACTCCCAAGCCACGCCTACCGTTTACAGACCGACAGTGAGGCAGCATTCAACTCAACTCAAATGTGTTTTATTGTCATTTCAACCATATACACGAAACAACGTTTCACCGTGGCTCAAGTGGTGTTACACATTTAAAATATATTTTTATTACATTACATTTAGTGCACGCACATATGCGCCGTAAGGTTCAGCTAACGCATATTAGCATTAGCGCTTGGTGGGCTGTAAACACCGATTAATAAACACAGTGGTAAATTTGCATGGGGTAGAATGGTCGGCATTTAAAAGTCACAAACTCCGCCAGCAGTTAGTTGGATACAAGCAGCTGGTTTCTGCACCAGTTCGTGTTAACACAGCCCACCTCCAGACGGAGCAGCAGGCTGGATAGTCCGGTACGCTGGTGTTCAGCCATGTTTCCACAACAACAAAAACACAGCAGGCTCTGAGCTCGCGTTGGGAGTTTCGTTGAAGTTGGATGTAGTCCAGTTTGTTGTTTAATGAGCGGGACACCTTGCAAGCAGGATTGATGGAACAGGTGGCCTAGCTAGGTTATACGCAGTCCCCGTTCGCGTTTCACCGCTGAGGATGCACATAATTGTTGTAAAAGTTTTCTGTGGAAAAGACGGAGCCTGTTAGCGATGCTTCAAGATGGCTGACCCTCGTTTTGCCTCGGGAATACTCGGGGAAAGATGACAGTCCAACCCGCTATGGGCGGGTTGAAAGAATGCGGAAGTAGCTCCTAGTGCTGGCTGTAGTCCATTGCCTCTCATTTCTCATTGCCATCGGTTTTATTAATGTCTAATAATCAATAATGGTAGTAGAGATGTTACGATACTGCCTAAAACGCTGGTATCGGTATCGGGAAGTACTGGAGTTTATGCACCGATCCGATACCACGTAATAAAGCCCTGAAGAAAATCTACGTTAAAGTAGTTTATTTATGATCTTTTTCCGTTATAACCGACTGTCAAACTTCATATTAAAATAAAGTTGTACGACATTCATTGTTTGTGTTTGTTCATGTTTCACAAATAGTTTAACCTGAGCCAGACAGACAACAAAGATAGAAATAATATCACATCCATACAGGGATAGTAGTATACAGCTGTTATAACATAATAAAATATATGACACACTGGTATCGGATCGGTACTCGGTATCGGCTGATACGCTAGTTCAGGTATCGGAATCGGTATCGGGAAGCAAAAAATGGTATCGGACCATCTCGGACCATCTCTCTTGGTAGTGGTCGATCACTAATCTGTACTTATGTCTGTCTGTGCTGCTGCTGCGAAAATACAATGTAATCAAACTTCTTAAGAGCAATTTAAATAAATAATAATGGGCCTTTATATAGATTTATAATGGATTATTCTACTGTCAGGAGTACATAGAATATAAAAAAAACATTTTAATGTTATCTCCGGTCTTTCTTGATCATTTAATTTTCTTCTCTGTCCTTGAATGTGCCGTAGCGACACATGCCGATCTTAATATCGGATCAGTGCACCCTTAGTAAATCTGATGTTACAGGGTTTTCACGGGGTCTAAGAAAGTCTAAAAAAAAGTCAAAATGTAAGGTCTTTAAAAGTCTTAAATTTGCAAAAGTAATTATATAATTAAATAATTTCAAACAGGCTTTTAAATTTTCCTACATTCATGTAACGCTGCCTGTGATAAGCATTAAAATGTTGTTGTTTTTATTCCATGGTTTTGTAGTTCTTCCTTTCGCTCGTCCAAATATATAATTTGTGGTTTATGAACAGATCAATATGAGTGTGTCGCTTTTATTCAATTTGAATAATTTTTTTTTACTTTGCAAATACTTTTTAGACTCTGCATTCCATTGTACTTTCATGTCCTGATAAAGGCCTTCAATTTAATACCTAAAGGTCTGAAAATTTGACTGGTTGAAACCTGCAGAAACTGATATTAAGACTTCTATGTGTTCACATTTTCTGTTGTTGTTCTGCCCTCTAGGGTCAGACACCAGGAGTGACAGTCTGGGTCCACTTCCTGTGTGGAACAGTTTTCAGTCTAAAAGACTGACTGACATTATTATTATTCAATTTTTTTTAAAGGGCGAGATGTTACGATATATCTTACATCTTGGCACACAGACTCTTTGCACAACTGTCCATCTGATTTTTCTTTTGGTGTTTCAAAAGTTCATTAAAGCACTTTCAAACCCTTTGTTCTTTTTAAAGTATATTTCATTTTTGGACGCTGGCCTGGATAGGGAACCGGTCAAACTAAATGCAGTCTCGGCTTCACTTCCTCCCTTTTCTTCTAAAACTTCAATGAATGGGAAACAAACTTCCATCATTTTCTGAATTTGGTTCATTGTTGAGCCCTGAAAATATTCGTCTTTCTGCAAACTAAGTTGGTTAAATAAGTAAAAAAGTAGGGAGTGTTTCCCAAAGTGATAATAGTGATGAAACTGTAAATTTCTTCGGATGTCATTTAAAAAAAGTGTATTTTAATCATTTATCTTACGTGTGTTAATTTGAAAGTCTTGAGAAACTTGTTGACCTTTATTTTGAAGCTCAGCTACTAATCTGCACCGGAAGCTGTAGTCTTCACTGCGGCTGACTTCTCACTTTGAACAAGATGGCCTCTAGCATAAAGGAGTGTTAGCAGAGTGTCTTTGCTGTGTTGAGAAAGAAGTAAAATGTGTAAAGTCCAGATGCTGAGAGCGTTGGTGGAGCAGCGACTAACTGCGGCTGCTGAAGAGATATTTGGGCTGTTTGAAAGAACGATAGCAGAGTACGAGGAGGAACTTTGTCGTTCAAAAGAGGAGAACGAGCGACAACGGGAGCTACTGGACGCTGTTTACAACCCTCAGCTTCGGCTACACAGAGCAGGTTTGGTCATTAAACCTTCAGTTGATCTTTCTCTCCTTCCTGGGATCTCTTCTCTCAGCAACGGTATGACGATAGGACGTATGGAAATAAGCATTTGGTCTTTAACAGGCCTTCGCTAAACTCCACCAGACTCCATGTAAATAATCAGTACTTTTATCATCGTAAAACACACTTCATTCAAAGTGGACAGAAACTAAATAAAACTACCAAAAGCCGTCTTGGTTCATCTTTCCACTGTTCCAACAATCACCACTCTGGTTTGGTTGAAATTAACCCTTAATTCACCCATTTACATGTGGAGATATGATGGCTCTATACACGCTAAAAGTCCTGATTATTTACACTGAGTCTGGTGGATTTGGTGATTTCGGGGCTGTTTTCTAGATAAACAAAGGTTCTTATTTAAAGGGGTGATAGAATGATTATATAGGGTATTTCACACTGTTCCTTAAGGTCTCCTAATAGGGTATGTAACATTGGTTGGGCTGAAAATTGCCCGAATGCTATTTTCTGGGTCCATAACTACCCTGTGAATATGGCACTATTTGTAACAAGAGCTTTTCTTCCAAATATGGTATGCTCATGAATATTCAGATGAGATGCGTTGAGCGAACCACATACAAACACATTGGAGACTAGACAGCTGGTGTCATATTTCGTTACTAAATACTCTTCTGAGACTTTTATGCGAGAAATCAACTATATAAAGCTCAAATATGGGCCGTTTTACGCTAATTGCAAATTTGGTGTAGGAGCCAAATATGTTGTTTCAAGTGTTTAGATTTTGGGTGTTGTTTTTTGTATGTACATTGGGTGGCGCTGTGGTATTACCTGGTTGCAAGGTTATAAAGGTGAGCTCCAAACTGTTGCCGGCAGGTGTTTGGCCCGGAAAGGGCAAATGGTTTTTGACCACTAACGCTGTGACACCGAACGCTGTGATGCTGGAGTGCATTGGCGCCAAAGCCTTTGTTCTAAGGTTGTCTAATTGTTCATGGATTTATCGCTGAAAACATGAAATAATGGATATTTCATGCTGCACGATTTACCAAATAAACATACTGTTATTCTGCAATGCAACATCTTCAGACGATTCTTGAACGCTACACAGCATGTTAACATCAGCGCGTCAGCCAGGTCACTCCGGGTTAAAACCACCTCAGTAGTTACGGAATCAGACCGAACAACTTTACATTTGGTAAGACGTGTCTGATTTCAGGAGATCCACACAGTCTGACGAGAAAGTGGCAGCCCCACTGCGCTCCATACCCAGGAGAAAGTCACCTTTTCTGGGTTACTGGACTTAACCGAGGCTCGGGGCTCCGCAGAGCTGCCTGGCTGCCGGCATAACTATAATATATTTACAGTTTTAATTTCGTCACACCACTTATGTAACAACTACCCTAAGGTCTTACAAAGCTAACGCTTGTGTCTGATTTGGTGTAATATATTTTTTTGTGAATTTGAGGGGTTTCATTAGCTGCTAGTGTCCATTTTAATCCTATGGGTAAAGATCGCGGCTAGCTGCAGGCCCTGGAGCTCCGTCGGGAACTCGGCATTTGGTAGTCCAGTAACCCAGAAACAGTGACTTTGAGCGGGTATGGAGGCCGCGGGCTTCCGGTCGTGACGGAGATCCAGCTAGCTCACAGCGAGCCGGGGTCTGTGAAGGAGGACACGCCGGGTGGCGAGGCAGCACGTTAGCCTGCTAAGCTCCTGCTGAACTGCGAAACACAGTTGGACAGAATTTGCAATTAGCCATACATTTTCATAAAATGGCCCATATTTGACCTCTACATAGTTGATTTCTAGCATAAAAAAGTCTCAGAAGTGAATTTAGTAATTAAATAGCGGACCTCTGGAGATTTGCGTGACCTAGCTAAATTCAGAAGACTAAGCTGACCTCAGGCCAGTGGTGTAGCCTATGCAAATGTTATTAGGTCAAGGTCAAATTTATTTATAAAGCACATTTACAAGCAGTCACTCCTGCCCCAAAGTGCTGTACAGATACTAATACCGGTAACAGCATAAAAAGCATACTAATTAACCAAGAAGAAAAAGTAAAAGCCTATTAAAAACATAGAATCCCCGAAATAATAATAATAATTAAAACACATGTAAACATGATTACAAACAGTAATAACAATGTCACAGCTCAGCTTGTATTAAAAGCCATTTCAAAGAGAGGAGTTTTTAAAAGTGATTTAAATGACTCAATAGAGCTAGCTGCTTTAATATTGAGGGGAAGAGCATTCCAGAGCTTAGGACCTTTTTAGGTACCTTATTAGACAATAAGGTACTAAGAGCTCCTCAAGATATGATGGTGCTTGACCATTTGGAGCTTTTTGGTCAGAAAAAGGATTTTAAATTCAATCCTGGATTTTACAGGAAACTAATGCAGAGAAGCTAATATGGGAGAAATATGATCTCTTTTCTTAGTTTTTGTCAGAACACGTGCTGCAGCATTCTGGATCAGCTGGAGAGTCTTAAGGGACTTATTTGAGCATCCTGATACTAGGGAATTACAATAGTCCAGCCTGGAAGTAACGAATGCATGGACTAGTTTTTCAGCATCGTTTTGAGACAGGATATTCCTAATTTTGGCAATGTTATGAAGGTGAAAAATTATTTTATAATTATTGGCACTGGCCTGACCCAATCAAATCCAGGATCCCCATTCCTGGGCGCAAATTTACGAATCCCACTATGGCCACGCCTCCCGGCCTGTAATGGTTATGCTGAAAGTTTAGCATTCACGTTAAACCAACGCGCAAGGGAGGTGCAGAGAAATTACTGGAGAAAAGAAATTAAGAATCTACAGGCGGATTCCTCAAAATGTGCCAAAATTTCTGACATGTTTGGGGCTGTAGTAGCTGCTTCAACATGAGCATTACCTGAAATAGAGGAAGGAGGAGAGGTGGCTGGCTATACAGAGAAGCAGAAACAACAACATGACAGGGAAGAAGCAGAGGAGGAGGAGAGTGACCATGACAGGGCCATGGGAGCGAGTGAGGAAAAGATGGAAGAGAGAGTAGATGACGACGTGGTAAGGAGTAGGCAAATTAACTCTCAGGGAGGTTAACCTAACTGCTTAAGCTTACATTGAATGCTAGCTGTTGGCCTGTTGGGTAGTAAGTCTGTGTGATCTATAACATCAGTTTTTAAAGTTGCTAAGCCAATATTAAGCAAAATAGTAATAACCAAATATCATAAAAAAATAAAATAATAAAAATACAATAAATATACAAATCATAACTCTAAGAATGAATGAATCATTGAAGTGTAAGATCAACAGAATAGTCTTGAGACCCCTCTAAGGATCCAAAACAATCACATGAAGGCAGAACACTAGGCACCTCATAGCATAGAATGCACGCATATTTTAACTAGGGTTGGGTACCGAAACTCGGTGCCAATAGGGAACCGGTGCCGACGTGAACGGTAGTAACGAGACCAAATAAGAACGAAAGTTTCGGTGCCTCATTTCGGTGCCTGACTTGTAACGTTAGCCTAGCTTTAGCTAGCAGCTGGATTAATCCCGGTTAAAATGCTGACAGCTAACGTTAAACAGTGTAAAGTGTGACTGTATTTCACTGTGGAGGACTTCTACAGCGGGATGTAACAATTCATAGATACAGTGGGGGAAATAAGTATTTGACCCCTTGCTGATTTTGCAGGTTTGCCCACTTACAAAGAATGCAAAAATGAATCCCAAAGAAAATTCCAGAAAATCACATCATATGAATTTATTAAAATTGATAACCATCTGATGAGGAAAAACAAGTATTTGACCCCCTGGACAAACAGCAAGTATTCTGGCTCCTACAAGCCAGTTAGTCTTTCTTTAAGACACAGCCCCAATCCGAACCAATTATCTAAATCAAATACACCTGCCTCACCTCGTTACCTGTATAAAAGACACCTGTCAACACCCAAACATCCAGCATCCAACATCACCACCATGGGCAAGACCAAAGAGCTTTCTACGGACATCAGGGACAAGATTGTTGATCTGCACAAGGCTGGGATGGGCTACAAGAGAATCGGAAAGCAACTTGGAGAGAAAAGATCAACTGTCGGTGCAGTTATCAGGAAATGGAAGAAGCACCACACCACCGCCAACCTCCCTCGGTCTGGGCCTCCACACAAGATCTTGCCTCGTGGGGTGTCCCTGATCATGCGAACGGTGAGGAATCATCCCAAAACCACAAGGGGGAACTGATGAATCAACTGAAGGCAGCTGGGACCACAGTTACAAAAGAAACGGTTGGTAACACACTACGCCGTCATGGATTGAAATCCTGCAGCGCACGCAAGGTCCCCCTGCTCAAGAAGAAACATGTACAGGCCCGCATGAAATTCGCCATTCACCACCTGGACAACTCAGAAGAGGCCTGGAAGAAGGTGATGTGGTCAGATGAGACCAAAATAGAACTTTTTGGCCTCAACTCAACTCGTCGTGTTTGGAGGGCAAAGAACACAGAGTACAACCCAAAGAACACCATCCCCACCGTCAAGCATGGTGGTGGCAACATCATGCTTTGGGGGTGCTTTTCAGCCAAGGGGACGGGACAACTCCATCGTATTGAGGGGAGGATGGACGGGGCCATGTATCGTGGAATTCTGGACCGACATCTCCTTCCCTCAGTGAGAGAGCTGAAGATGGGTCGAGGATGGGTGTTTCAGCACGACAACGACCCTAAGCACACCGCCAAAGCAACAAAAGAGTGGCTGAAGAAGAAGCACATCAAGGTTCTGGAGTGGCCTAGCCAGTCGCCAGACCTGAATCCGATTGAAAATCTTTGGAGGAGCTTAAAATTGAGTTGCCAGGCGACAACCTCGAACCTGAATGATTTGGAGGCTGTCTGCAGGGAGGAGTGGGCCAACATCCCTGCCGAAATGTGCACAAACCTTGTCACCAACTATAAAAAACGTTTGACATCTGTGCTGGCCAATAATGGCTTTTCTACAAAATATTAACATGCTGTTTGTCCAGGGGGTCAAATACTTGTTTTTCCTCATCAGATGGTTATCAATTTTAATAAATTCATATGATGTGATTTTCTGGAATTTTCTTTGGGATTCTGTCTTTCACTGTTAGAATGTACATATGATTAAAATTGTAGATTTTTGCATTCTTTGTAAGTGGGCAAACCTGCAAAATCAGCAAGGGGTCAAATACTTATTTCCCCCACTGTATACAGTATGTTTATATGGTCGGAATTAAACAACACAGACGGTGCGTTCACTCGCAGCTGCCGTTGTCGGAATTAAACAACACAGATTCACTTAAAACAGGTAGCCTCGTGGTGCATTCACAGTAATTGTAAAATACCCTTTTCCCATCTGGGGTTCAACAGCAATTTACTGGTGAAATAAGTTATTGTTATAGTTATTACATTATTATTAAATCTTTAATTTTGACCATGGCCTTAGCAATAAACAATTCACTGACTGTTCTTTACTACACTTATTTTTTTTTTCTTCTTTTTTTTTTTTTACTTTATTGAAAAGTACCGGTTCAGGCACCGTTTAGGCACCGGCACCGTTTTAAAAGTATCGATTTAGCACCGGAATCGAAAAAAATCCAAACGATACCCAACCCTAAAGAGGACTGTCCACTCCCACCGCATGCTGCCACTTTTCTAAAAAAATACCATAGACAGTCAGATGATTTTACAACCTTCCCTTCTGCTCCTGTGTCTCCTACATTAGACTAAACACCTGCTTATCTCAGGAGACAGAAAGAGATACGCTTCACACAGTGTTATAGCCTTCTTCACTTTATCTGAGAGAAATAAACTGAGAAGATATAAAATGAGTGACTGAGGAGGATAAAATGAGGAGCTGCAATTTCTTTAGCAGAAATAACTTATGCTATTGCTCACAGTCTACAAGGCCAGCTCTCTCACTGGTGCCTTTAAGTCTACAGGAAGGAACAGGATTATGTGGAGGTTTAAAACAATCTTTAAATAAATGGTCAATATCATTAAACAAATGGTTAAAATAAAATTTGCCACCACACCGCCTGGGCCAGAAAATGCCAGGGCCAATTTTTTGTCCCAGTCCAGCCCTGAGTCCTTTGGCGCTTTTCCATTACATGGTACCTAATCGCCTCGACTCTACTCGCCTTTTTTGGTTTTCCATTACGAAAAAAAGTACCTGGTACCTGCTAACAGGTACTTTTTTTAGTACCTGCTCAGTCGAGGTTCCAAGCGAGCTGAGGCGAGCCGAGAAGGTGACGTGAAACCCTGCAGGCTGCTGATTGGTCGGAAAGAAGCGTCACCGATCACTGCATTGCTAGCGAGAGACGGCATTTTTAAATAGTTTAGCCAGCGGTGTTTTTTTGCTGCCGGAGGCTCCACGCAGAGCTTTCTCCGTAGCATACAAGTGGCCTGGAGAGAAACAAAGCGAGTAGCGACTCTAGAGTCATATATGTGAGAGAAACAAAGCGAGTAGCAACTCTAGAGTCATATATGTGAAAGAAACAAAGCGAGTAATGACTCTAGAGTCATATATATGTGAGAGAAACAAAGCGAGTAGCGACTATAGAGTCATATATATGTGAGAGAAACAAAGCAAGTAGTGACTCTAGAGTCATATATATGTGAGAGAAACAAAGCGAGTAGCGACTCTAGAGTCATATATGTGAAAGAAACAAAGCGAGTAATGACTCTAGAGTCATATATATGTGAGAGAAACAAAGCGAGTAGCGACTCTAGAGTCATATATATGTGAGAGAAACAAAGCGAGTAGAGACTCTAGAGTCATATATATGTGAGAGAAACAAAGCGAGTAGTGACTCTAGAGTCATATATATGTGAGAGAAACAAAGCGAGTAGTGACTCTAGAGTCATATATATGTGAGAGAAACAAAGCGAGTAGTGACTCTAGAGTCATATATATGTGAGAGAAACAAAGCGAGTAGTGACTCTAGAGTCATATGTGAGAGAAACAAAGCGAGTAGTGACTCTAGAGTCATATATGAGACCAAAAGTGGAGTCAATATCTGACCAGCAAATCTTGAGCAGTAAACGTTAACTATCTCTTTGATATCATGTTGTTTACGGAGACGGAGAACCAGGAAATGCGTCCGGGATATGTCAATGGGAAAAGCAAGCTACTAAGCCACGCCCACGGCAGTCGCTATGACGACCAGCCACGCTGAGGCAATACTAAAATCTGCAATGGAAAACGGACGCACGTCGAGGCGAGTAGAGTCGAGTAGAGTCGAGGCGAGTCAAGCAGGTACCATGTAATGGAAAAACGCCACTAGTGAGTGAAACAAAGTGTCTTCCCTGTGCTTTCTGACCACGGGGGGAAATCTGTAGCAGCAAAAGTTAGCCACAGCCGAGCGAGGTCCAGATGCACTCTTCTCTTCTCCGTAAACAACATGAAATCAAGGAGAGGGTTAACTTTTCTTGCTCCAGATTTCCCACCGTGGTCAGAAAGAACAGGGGAGACACTTTTGGCGCTTACCCACTGCTAGTACCAGCTCAACTCGACTCGACTCATTTTCCATTGCAGATTTAGTACCGCCTCATGCCTGAGGTGAGCGTGGCTGGTCGTCATAGCGATGCTGCAGGAAACTGCCGTGACCTAAACGCGACACACACACAGAACGTCGAAGGTGTGTTGTTTTGTCCTCTGAGCAAGAACGATTTTTGTTTCAAAAGAAGCTGACACCGCTGGCTAAACTATTTAAACACGGCAGGTTTGTTCAAGACACCCCCGTCTGTCGCTAGCAATGATGACACAGTGATTAGTGATGATTCTCTCTGACCAATCGGTAGTCTCCAGGTTTTCACATCCCCTTTTGGTATCGCCTTGGCTCGCTTGGAACCTCGACGGAGGTGGAACTAAAAGTACCTGTTAGCAGGTACCAGGGACTTTTTTTTTTTTTTCATAATGGAAAACCAAAAAAGGCGAATCGACCAGGTACCATGTAATGGAAAAACGCCTTTTTGTTTCTCTCACTATGACTCTAGAGTCATTACTAACTCTGAAGATAATCACTATCACTCTCTCACTCGCTCTACCACACACACACACACACACACACACACACACACACACACGCCGGCTCTGCTATTCTCTTGAAGAGATCGACGCACACACCAACGCACAAGTATAAACTTCAGGCCATTTACGTAGGCTGGAGCCCTGCGTTACCATTATTTTCCTTGCCCCACACTGATGCAAAAATGCATTTGCCAGTGATTATGTTAACTGCATATTACTCCAGTGATGAAATAAATCCATCTCATAGCCATTTTAAGTTTTATGTCAAGTATTTAAGTAAAAATACGGATTCTCCAAAGTTCAGTTAAAAATATCTTTAGAATAATATGCAAATGAATTGTTAGATTAATCAATGACAAAAATAATTGTTAGGGACAGCGCTACATTGTTCCATTTTGTGGCTTGTTTTAGCAAGCTGACCTTAACAAGCTATGCTGTGCTACTTTGTATCAGTTTGTTAGACTAAATTTGTAAGTTTTCATATCTATGACGATACAAACTACCTCTCATTATTATTGGTTTGAGTTTAGTTTGAGTGGTGGTCAGTAATGTGTCTGTTTCATTCTGTTTCCTGCAGATGTTGAGCAGCTGTTGGTGGTTAAAGAAGAGGTTCCCCCTGAGCAGCAGGAGTGTAGCTCCAGTGTGGACCAGCAGGAGCCAGAGCCCCCCCCACACATTAAAGAGGAACAGGAGGAACTGTGGAGCAGTGAGGAGGGAGAGCAGCTTCAAGGGCTGGAGGAGGCTGATATCACCAAGTTCCCATTCACTCCTGTCCCTGTGAAGAGTGAAGATGATGAAGAGGAAGCTCAGTCCTCACAGCTTCATCAGAAACAAAGTCAACACATGGAAACAGAAGCTGATGGAGAGGACTGTGGAGGACCAGAACCAGCCAGGAACTCACATCCACTTTTACAACCAGAGACTGAAGACCAGACTGGAGACTCTTCTGATCCTGAGACTGATGACAGTGCTGATTGGAAGCAGACCAGAGAACCTCAGTCAGCTTTAAACTCTCTGAAACATGATTTAAAACATAAGAAAACATTCAGCTGCTCCGAGTGTGGGAAAAGATTTGGCACCAGGAGACATCTGTTTGATCACATGAGAATCCACCCAGGAGAGAAAAAATACAGCTGCAGTGTTTGTAACAAGAGATTCATCTGGCGTCAACAGGTCAGAAGACATAAATGCGTCAACCTTCAGTCGTCACAGCTTTATCTGAGTCAAACGGAGGAGAACAGAGAGGCAGAGCCTCCAGCCAGCAGAGAAACTCAACACATGGAAACAGAAGCTGATGGAGAGGACTGTGGAGGACCAGAACCAGCCAGGAACTCACATCCACTTTTACAACCAGAGACTGAAGACCAGACTGGAGACTCTTCTGATCCTGAGACTGATGACAGTGCTGATTGGAAGGAGACCAGAGAACCTCAGTCAGCTTTAAAATCTCTGAAACATGATTCAAGACGTAAGAAAACATTCAGCTGCTCTGAGTGTGGGAGGAGATTTGTCCGCAAGCACCATCTACTGACACACATAAGAACTCATACAGGAGAGAAACCTTTCAGCTGCTCTGAGTGTGGGAGGAAATTTGACCGCAAAGAAAGTCTGAATAGACACATGCTAACTCACACAGGAGAAAAACCTTTCAGCTGCTCAGTCTGTAAGAAATGTTTTACACACAGTGCAAATTTAGGCTCACACATGACAGTCCACACATGTGAAAAAAGATTTAGCTGCAGTGTTTGTGACAAGACATTTAAGTGGCTAAATCAGGTCAAAAGACATAAATGTGTTGGTCATAAGTCGTCACAGCTTCAACAGAGTCAAACGGAGGAGAACAGAGAGGCCGATCCTCCAGCCAGCAGAGAAACTCAACACATGGTAACAGAAGCTGATGGAGAGGACTGTGGAGGACCAGAACCAGCCAGGAACTCACATCCACTTTTACAACCAGAGACTGAAGACCAGACTGGAGACTCTTCTGAACCTGAGAATGATGACAGTGCTGATTGGAAGGAGACCAGAGAACCTCAGTCAGCTTTAAACTCTCTGAAACATGATTCAAGATGTAAGAAAACATTCAGCTGCTCTGACTGTGGGAAAAGATGTATCCAGATGGGAGATCTGAAGAGACACATGAGAACTCATACAGGAGAAAAACCTTTCAGCTGCTCAGTCTGTAAGAAATCTTTTGGGAATAGTTCAAGTGTAAAGGCACACATGAAAATCCACACAAGAGAGATGCCATTTAGCTGCTCTGAGTGTGGAAAACGATTTATTCAAAAATCAAATATGAAGACCCACATGAGAGCTCATACAGGAGAAAAACCTTTCAGCTGCTCAGTCTGTAAGAAATCTTTTAAATGGAGTAGCCATTTAAATTATCACATGAAACAACACACAGGAGAGGAACCATCTACTTCCTGTGTTGGTGACATCAGGAAGCAGCAGGAGTGTAGCTCCAGTGTGGACCAGGAGCAGCCAGAGAATCTCAGCCAGGTTTGAACTCTATGAATCATAGAAATAAAATGCATAGAAAGGTCATTCAAATCAATGTAGCATAATAGTCAGAGTGGCAGCAATTTTTATGTGTACCATTGCCATGGTAATGTATAAACTTCAACATAAGCCGACTTCCGACGAGTCGCGGAGCTGAGGCTAAATGAGTGAAAATTAACTTAATGCTTCATCCACGCAAAGCACACTGCTATCGCCACGAGTAACCGCTTTATTGGGCTCGTTTTCTGTGAGCGATGTGGCGAGTTGGTGACGTTAAAGCGGAGTTAGCAAGCTAATGTTAGCCAAACAACAAGTTGTTCTCCGTCTGGCTGGTTCCACCGTGCTGCCATGCTGCATCGGTTACAGAGAATGAGCTGAACAGTGGGCTGGGTGACTGCTGACCCGTTGTCACTGGGTCTGACTTAGAGCTTCGTTCGGGCCCAAAAAATCAAGCCCGACCCAGCCCGAACCCGACACATTAACTGGAATTATGAGCCCGAGCCCGATTACAACCCGACACTTTTTTAATCCGTGGGCCATTATAACTGACCTTCTCAACTACAATTCAGAGTCGTTTGAACTGCAGAAATCTGTTTAAAATGATCTTTAATGAATAATGCAACAGGAGCGAAGCATGTAAACTGCGCTGTTTGTTGATTCAGAATGGAACGGATCGCAGATGGATCTGAATGAAGAAACGTAAAAAAACTCAACGTTTTTCTCTGTGAGGGCTTGCCCGCTTGCCTCGCCCTCATGGGGAGCCTACGCTTGGAGAAGTAACAAAAGAGGAGGTTGAAGGCTGACTATCATCTTTTCTGCCTTGGCGAGCCTGCTTCATGTGTCTGTTCATCATCCACTTCTCCGTTTTATTTGCTGTCGTAGGCGAACAGCGTGCTGCACTTAATGCACTCAACAAAGCCGACACATGTGTTGTCACTGCCCACGACTTGTTTAAAATGGTTCCATACCTCTGACTTTCCTCCAAACTTACTCAAAGGTAATTCTCCCGTTTTTCTTTTTTTCTTTACATCCTCAAGCTCCATGTTGCACTTAAGCTCCACCATACAGCCCGCAGCCCCGGTGTGATGGGTGCAAGAGGAGGAGACTCCGCGCATGACACATGTTGCATTTTGTAATTGTAGTCCAACTTGTGTAACGTTTTGGACACAAAATAACAAAGTCGGGCCGGGCTCGGCTCGGGCTCGGGCAGAGAATCTAAACTCTAGTCTGACTGTCCCTCCTTGCTCCCCGCAACTCCGAGAACATCTCCCGCGCTGCGTTGGGCGGCTCTCCTCCCAGCGAGGTGCAACATAGTTAGTTTGCTCTGGTCTGAATCGGTCCATGAGTGTGTAAACTTGGTTCGGTTTGGTTTCACACCTGGAAAGATCTGGTCTATAGAGAGCGCATTTGCTAAGCAACTGTGGGGGTGGCTGTAATAAAAATGAAACCGACTATTTAATAATATAATTAACAATAGTAATAGAAATAGAGTGTCAGGACACAGATATCCATCTTTCTGCCACAACGCA
>NC_041344.1:2530097-2552597 GCF_004354835.1 Perca flavescens | reverse complement strand
CTATACTGGCTTTTCCTGTTTTTATCAACGATTTCCTCGCTCGCTGCGGCACTCACTTTCCACTTATCACTCCACGCCGTCGGTTCTGTTATTGAAGAACACGAGAAAGCGATGTGGGGCAACCAAACGTGATACTGTTACTGTCACTCCCTACGTTGCTTGGTTGCCAGAGAGCGAGGGCCTTTGTTCATGCAACCAAACTTGATTCACATCTGGTTTCTTCTGATGAAGAAAAACAACGTTATCGAACGTTTTATCGACCGCATTTTCTATTGATATTGATTATGTGTCTATCGCGAGACATATATCGTTACCGTTTTATCACCCAGCCCTAACATGGAGTCTGGTGGGTTTGGTGATTTCGGGGCTGTTTTCTAGATAAACAAAGGTTCTTATTTAAAGGGGTGATAGAATGATTATATAGGGTATTTCACACTGTTCCTTAAGGTCTCCTAATAGGGTATGTAACATTGGTTGGGCTGAAAATTGCCCGAATGCTATTTTCTGGGCCTGTGAATATGGCCATATTTGTAACAAGAGCTTTTCTTCCAAATATGGTACATGAATATTTAGATGAGCTGCGCGCTGATTGGTTTGAGCAAACCACATACAAACACATTGGAGACTAGACAGCAGGGGCATGTTTCACAAAAGCAGAATATATAAATCCAGGATAACTGATAAAGCGAGGCTTGACCTAGTCTAATCTGTGCATCCTGGCTTGGTGTGTTTCACGAAGGCCGAGCCAGGCTGAGGAGGAGAGACTAGGTCGAGTCAGGCTGAGGAGGAGAGACTAGGTCGAGCCAGGCTGAGGAGGAGAGACTAGGTCGAGTCAGGCTGAGGAGGAGAGACTAGGTCAGGCTGAGGAGGAGAGACTAGGTCAGGCTGAGGAGGAGAGACTAGGTCAGGCTGAGGAGGAGAGACTAGGTCAGGCTGAGGAGGAGAGACTAGGTCTAGCCAGGCTGAGGAGGAGAGACTAGGTCAGGCTGAGGAGGAGAGACTAGGTCGAGCCAGGCTGAGGAGGAGAGACTAGGTCAGGCTGAGGAGGAGAGACTAGGTCGAGTCAGGCTGAGGAGGAGAGACTAGGTCGAGTCATACTGAGGAGGAGAGACTAGGAGCTGAGGAGGAGAGACTAGGAGCTGAGGAGGAGAGACTAGGAGCTGAGGAGGAGAGACTAGGTCGAGTCATACTGAGGACGAGAGACTAGGAGCTGAGGAGGAGAGACTAGGTCGAGCCAGGCTGAAGGAATTCGGATAGATGCAGGTTCACGGTTTTCCTCAAAAGACCACGAGGTCGATCACAGATTTACTGATGCCAAAATGGAGAACACGCATTGTCTTTATACTTTATACAGAGTGAGCAGCAGCTTCTTATGGAAGTATGACGACGTGAAACACAGTATTTGTATAAAAAGAAAAGAAACACGGCCGCTGTAATAAAACAGCGAGAGAAAGCGTGGCAGACGATCACGGACCGACTGAATGTGTAATTGTAGCCTAAATATAAACATTAACTGACCTCTGCTCTGAATCCTACCATTCAATGATTAGGCTACTAATCATTTGCACATATTAACAATTGTACTCTTTGCCTTAAAAGTAAGCAGAAGATAATGTTACTCAGGAAATTTACCATGAAGATCCATTTTCTACAACACTAGAATATGATGCGTACAGTGGGGGAAATAAGTATTTGACCCCTTGCTGATTTTGCAGGTTTGCCCACTTACAAAGAATGCAAAAATCTACAATTTTAATCATATGTACATTCTAACAGTGAAAGACAGAATCCCAAAGAAAATTCCAGAAAATCACATCATATGAATTTATTAAAATTGATAACCATCTGATGAGGAAAAACAAGTATTTGACCCCCTGGACAAACAGCAAGTAACCTGGCTCCTACAAGCCAGTTAGTCTTTCTTTAAGACACAGCCCCAATCCAAACCAATTGTCTACATCAAATACACCTGCCTCACCTCGTTACCTGTATAAAAGACACCTGTCAACACCCAAACAACCAGCATCCAAGATCACCACCATGGGCAAGACCAAAGAGCTTTCTACGGACATCAGGGACAAGATTGTTGATCTGCACAAGGCTGGGAATGGCTACAAGAGAATCGGAAAGCAACTTGGAGAGAAAAGATCAACTGTCGGTGCAGTTATCAGGAAATGGAAGAAGCACCACACCACCGCCAACCTCCCTCGGTCTGGGCCTCCACACAAGATCTTGCCTCGTGAGGTGTCCCTGATCATGCGAACGGTGAGGAATCATCCCAAAACCACAAGGGGGGAACTGATGAATCAACTGAAGGCAGCTGGGACCACAGTTACAAAAGAAACGGTTGGTAACACACTACGCCGTCATGGATTGAAATCCTGCAGCGCACGCAAGGTCCCCCTGCTCAAGAAGAAACATGTACAGGCCCGCATGAAGTTCGCCATTCACCACCTGGACGACTCAGAAGAGGCCTGGAAGAAGGTGATGTGGTCAGATGAGACCAAAATAGAACTTTTTGGCCTCAACTCAACTCGTCGTGTTTGGAGGGCAAAGAACACAGAGTACAACCCAAAGAACACCATCCCCACCGTCAAGCATGGTGGTGGCAACATCATGCTTTGGGGTGCTTTTCAGCCAAGGGGACGGGACAACTCCATCGTATTGAGGGGAGGATGGGCGGGGCCATGTATTGTGGAATTCTGGGCCGACATCTCCTTCCCTCAGTGAGAGAGCTGAAGATGGGTCGAGGATGGGTGTTTCAGTGCGACAACGACCCTAAGCACACCGCCAAAGCAACAAAAGAGTGGCTGAAGAAGAAGCACATCAAGGTTCTGGAGTGGCCTAGCCAGTCTCCAGACCTGAATCCGATTGAAAATCTTTAGAGGGAGCTTAAAATTCGAGTTGCCAGGCGACAACCTCGGAACCTGAATGATTTGGAGGCTGTCTGCAGGGAGGAGGGCCAACATCCCTGCCGAAATGTGCACAAACCTTGTCACCAACTATAAAAACCGTTTGACATCTGTGCTGGCCAATAATGGCTTTTCTACAAAATATTAACATGCCGTTTGTCCAGGGGGTCAAACACTTGTTTTTCCTCATCAGATGGTTATCAATTTTAATAAATTCATATGATGTGATTTTCTGGAATTTTCTTTGGGATTCTGTCTTTCACTGTTAGAATGTACATATGATTACAATTGTAGATTTTTGCATTCTTTGTAAGTGGGCAAACCTGCAAAATCAGCAAGGGGTCAAATACTTATTTCCCCCACTGTATATATCTCTTTCACTCTGTTCCTCCCTCTCTCTCATTGGCTAAAATATTAATTTCCTAAGTCATATTAACTTCCACTGCTCGCTTTTAATGCAAAGTGTACAGGTGTTCGTTTTTTGCCAATGACAAGTGACTCATTGAATGGTTTCAGTTAAGAGCAGTAGTTCATAAGTGTATATTTATTCAGTCGGTCCGCTATTATCTGCCACGCTTTTTTCGCGTTTTTTATTTTATAGAGGACGAGTTTCCTTCTCTACATATTATATGCCTTGCTCCCTGGTATATATGGACATAGAAAATAAAGACACTGAAGAAATTGAACTGTAAAATCTAGAAACTATAAAGATAATAAAATGATAAATTCCATGCACACTGTAAACATGAATGGAACAGAGTATATTCATCATTTATTCCCCCCCAGCAAAATATAAGGTCAAAAACCATTAAGGTGTCCTCTCCCTGTTGTTACATGAATGTACAGTAGCCTACATCACTAGATAGTTACTGGTCCAGTGAACTAAGACTATCATATGGGAGGATTGTACAGTTAGGATATGTTCTTAAAATTGTACAATCCTCCCAAATTATAGTCCCAGTTTACTGGACAACACAAATTGTGTGCTAAGAATGCCAAATACAATGCACATGGAAGAGGAACAAACATGATCGTTATTGTTAAAGAATTAAAAAAAAAAAAAATGAATCAACCAAAATAATTCAAGGTGCATTGGTCAACTATATAAATGTACAGCATTGTATGTATTGCCCTTAGTAACAGACTTCATTTAAAACTCATTTGAAATGTTATCAGCCTTTTCTAATTATCTCAACAACTGCCATAATATATTAATTAAACTTCTAACAACAATATGATCAGCAGTCTTCATACAGCAATATAACAGTAACAATGACAAATTTATAATAATAAAAATAATGGTCACAACTTTAAATAATAACAGTACTTAAATGAACAGCAATATGCACCTGTTGTATTTTAATCCAGGCTGATAATAAGGTGAAACCACTGCTGGGTGATCAGAAAAGGCTCCAGGATTAAATAAATCCTGGCTGCACAGAATAAATCTCCATGGTGATTTATGTGCCTCTGCTTCCGTGAAATCGAGTCAAGCCTAAATTCATCCAGGATAACTGGGAAATCCCGGCTTAATCCCTTATCTTGGTTTTGTGAAACAGGCCCCAGGTCTCATATTTCAGACACTGCAATGTTTAGTTACTAAATTCACTTCTGAGACTTTTTTATGTGAGAAATCAAGCTCATTTAAAGGTATAATAGAGGATTTTCTTTTTCCGGGTGGATCATCAAGACTATTGGTCCTCCTGGTTGTCAATCATTCTGGTGATATGTTTACGTCCCGAGCTTTCTGGTGTATATGTGTGGTGAGCTTGAGCTACGGTTTCAGCCATTCATTGAAGCTTTGAAGCTTTTGGGAGAATATTTCACACACTGGCGTGCGCTAAAAGCACAGGTTGGGCTTCCCACTGATGCCTCAGTCGTGAAGTTTCTACTCCACAGGTAAAGTTTGGCTATTTGGAGAAATCCATTTAAAATCACTGCTAGTAGAAGTTGATGTAAGCTATGATTAGCGATGCCAGCCCCTGGCACAAGTCACGCACCGCGCACACACGGTAAACATCTCAATTTGTGAAAAAGTGCAAATCTTCTTTTGGAGAGTAGGCTTGTATGAGCCATGCCGACAGCCACTTGTAAACAGTGCACTCTCGTGCACACGTTTAATAGGCGTTCCCTCTCGGGAGCAGGCAGAGTGTTGCACATGTGCATTTTTTCAAAAAGTACAGAGGGCGGCTCTTTTCTAAAATTCGGGAAAATCCTCCTCTATACCTTTTTAAATAATATATAAATATAAAAAACACATATGGGGCGTTTTACGTAAATTGATGGCTAATTGCAAATTTGGTAAGACGTGTCGGATTTAGGGAGATTCACACAGTCTGATGAGACAGTGGCAGCCCCACTGCGCTCCATACCCAGGAGAAAGTCACCGTTTCTGGGTTACCGGACAACCGAGTCTCGGGGCTCCGCAGAGCTGCCTGGCTGCCGGCATAACTATAATATATTTACAGTTTGAATTTCGTCACGCCACTTGTATAACAGCTACCCTAAGGTTTTACAAAGCCAACACTTGTGTCAGATTTCAATTTTAATGTGAATTTGAGGGGTTTCATTAGCTGCTAGTGTCCCTTTCAATCCTATGGGTAAAGATCGCGGCTAGCTGCAGGCCCTGGAGCTCCGTCAGGAACTCAGCATTTGGTAGTCCAGTAACCCAGAAACAGTGACTTTGAGCGGGTATGGAGCGCCGCGGGCTTCCGGTCGTGACGGAGATCCAGCTAGCTCACAGCGAGCCGGGGTCTGTGAAGGAGGACACGCCGGGCGGCGTGGCAGCACCGGTATATGGTACGGTACGGTATAAATATACCTATATTTGTGCGTGTTTGATGCTTTCCTATGACGCGGCCTCGGCCTTGTCTTGCTCCTCAAACATGACATTCTCCTCCAGAATTTCTTCATACATATCCAGCAGTGATCCTGTTCGGGTCCTCTTCTCTGGGGGGGGGGGGGGGTCCTCCGTGCTGGCATCTGCACTGCTGCTCATGTCATACTAAACTTTCAGCAACAGGTTGCAATCACTCCTCTTTTTTTTTTTTTCCACGTCCAAGTACCGGTCTTTGTAAGGCAAGGCAGCTTTATCTGTATAGCACATTTCAGCAACAGGGCAATTCAAAGTGCTTTACATAAAACATTAAAGAGCAGTTAGAAAACAATTAAAAAACAATAATAAACAAATTAAAAACATTAAAAGACAAGAATAAAATTGATAGTGCCGTATAAGAATAAAAGTTACAGTGCAGTATAAGAAATTAAAGTTAATAAAATAGATTATTTAAGGAAAAGCAACATCAAAAAGATAGGTCCTTAGCTTAGATTTAAAAGAACTGAGAGTTGCAGCGGACCTACAGGTTTCTGGGAGTTTGTTCCAGATATGTGGAGCATAAAAACTGAACGCTGCTTCCCCCTGTTTAGTTGTAGTGGGTATCATCACTGCACTCAGATTCAGATTCACTTTATTAGCCATTTGCAGTGTAACCTGCATTGGAAAAAAATGTGCAAGTAGCTCAAAGTGCAAAGTCAACACATCAGAGGACACAACATAAAAACACACAAACAAAGCCACATGAAGCCTCAATATTAAAAATGCTCAATATAAAAATGGTGTACAATGAAATCCATACATAAATTTAAAGTGCCTAGTTTAAGATGCTTTGTTCAAAGCAATCACAACTCGGCCGGCCAAGCAGTCTTGTCAGTGCCGCAACCGCGGGGATCACGTCAGCAGCAGAGGCCTCTGCAGAACTTATATCTCTGGTCAGCTGCTCACAGGGGGCGAGAAGTGTGATCACATTTTCTAGAATTCCCCACTGATTAGCCGTCAAAGTTGCAGGCAGCTCGAAATCAGCGGCATAAGCCCCTAGTGCCCTCCTCTGCTCGATCCAAGCTTCGCGTCACATAAAATGTTAAATTCCATCTGGTAGCGACGTCTTGTTGAAGTCGTTTTACCGACATTCTGAGCTCTTTCTGTACATCCTCCAGTGCTTGAAATGTCCAACTATTCTCCTTCCCACGGCCACAACATCCGAGACGGGACACCTTCATGCACCACCAGTTGCAGCGTTGGCGCCATGCATTTGCCACACCAAACTCCACCATAACTTCAGCCATGTTACGGGCATTGTTATATAGCATGACATGCGCTCGTCGTTCTCTTTCTATTTTCCATTTCCCAAACATTATCAGCAGTTTACCTCCGGGGCGAGTAGCGACTCGAGTCATAGTGAGAGAAACAAAGTGTCTCCCCTGTGCTTTGTGACCACGGTGGGAAATCTGTAGCAGGAAAAGTTAACTCTTCTTCTCCGTGAACAACATGAAATCAAGGAGAGGGTTAACTCTTCTTGCTCCAGGCTGGATCCCTGCGTTTCAATTATTTTCCTTGCCCCACACTGATGCAAAAATGCATTTGCCAGTGATTATCTTAACTTCATATTACTCCAGTGATGAAATAAATCCATGTCAAAGCCATTTTAAGTTTTATGTCAAGTATTTAAGTAAAAATACGGATTCTCCAAAGTTCAGTTAAAAATATCTTTAGAATAATATGCAAATTAATTGTTAGATTAATCAATGACAATAATTGTTAGGGACAGCGCTACATTGTTCCATTTTGTGGCTTGTTTTAGCAAGCTGACCTTAACAAGCTATGCTGTGCTACTTTGTATCAGTTTGTTAGACTAAATTTGTAAGTTTTCATATCTAGGACGATACAAACTACCTCTCATTATTATTGGTTTGAGTTTAGTTTGAGTGGTGGTCAGCAATGTGTCTGTTTCATTCTGTTTCCTGCAGATGTTGAGCAACTGTTGGTGGTTAAAGAAGAGGTTCCCCCTGAGCAGCAGGAGTGTAGCTCCAGTGTGGACCAGCAGGAGTGTAGCCAGACCAGCCCCCCACACATTAAAGAGGAACAGGAGGACCTGTGGAGCAGTGAGGAGGGAGAGCAGCTTCAAGGGCTGGAGGAGGCTGATATCACCAAGTTCCCATTCACTCCTGTCCCTGTGAAGAGTGAAGATGATGAAGAGGAAGCTCAGTCCTCACAGCTTCATCAGAGACAAACTCAACACATGGAAACAGAAGCTGATGGAGAGGACTGTGGAGGACCAGAACCAGCCAGGAACTCACATCCACTTTTACAACCAGAGACTGAAGACCAGACTGGAGACTCTTCTGATCCTAAGACTGGTGACAGTGCTGATTGGAAGGAGACCAGAGAACCTCAGTCAGCTTTAAACTCTCTGAAACATGATTCAAGACGTAAGAAAACATTCAGCTGCTCCGAGTGTGGGAGAAGATTTAGCACCAGGAGAAATCTAAATAGACACATGAGAACTCATACAGGAGAAAAACCTTTCAGCTGCTCGGTCTGTAAGAAATCTTTTACAGAGAGAGGAAGTGTAAAGGCACACATGAGAATCCATACAGGGCAGACGCCATTTAGCTGCTCTGAGTGTGGAAAAAGATTTAACCACAACTCGGGTCTGAAGACACATTTGAGAACTCACACAGGAGAAAAACCTTTCAGCTGCTCAGTTTGTGATAAAAGATTTGGCCATAAGACACACCTGAAGAGACATATGAGAACTCACACAGGAGAGAAACCTTTCAGCTGCTCTGAGTGTGGGAGAAGATTTGGGACCAGAGAACATCTGAAGAGACACATGATAACTCACACAGGAGAGAGGCCATTCAGCTGCTCAGTGTGTAAGAAATCTTTTACACAGAGTGGAGATCTAAGGATACACATGAGAACTCATACAGGAGAAAAACCTTTCAGCTGCTCAGTCTGTAAGAAATCTTTTAGATGTGGTGGCCATTTAAAATATCACATGAAACAACACAAAGGAGAGGAACCATCTACTTCCTGTGTTGGTGACATCAGGAAGCAGCAGGAGTGGAGCTCCAGTGGGGACCAGCAGCAGCTAGAGAATCTCAGCCAGGTTGGAACTCTCTGAACCACGGAAATAAAATGGATAGAAAGGTCATTTCCGTTCAAATCAAGGTAGCATAATAGTCAGAGTGTCAGCCATTTTTGTGTGTACCATTGCCATGGTAACGTATAAACTTAAGCATAAGCTGACTTCCGGCGAGTCGCGGAGCTGAGGCTAAATGAGTCAAATAAAAATTCATGCTTCATCCACACAAAACGCACTGCTATCACCTAGGGCTGGACCCGAATATTCGAATATTCGTCCGGTGGGTTGGTATTCGATTTGAAAATTTGACATTCGAATATTCGTTTTTTTTATTTTATTTTGGTTTATTTTCTCCATTTATCTCTCGTTCACACTCCAGTCCAGTTGGTGGCGGTAATGCACATTTAAGTTGGTTTGCCAACCACCAATAAACTACAAAGAAGAAGAAGAAGAAGAAGAAGAAGAAGAAGAAGAAGAAACTGTCGGTACACGATGACGCCCACATCGAGCATTTAGCAAACTGGGCAGAGAAGCTAGCGGCGATAACAAGTGCGGAAATGGAAAACTGTTTTGCGTTTCTCCGTTGTGAATCGCCCAGAAACTTCAACATTGTGAGGCGAAGAGATATAAAATATATATATATATATAATTATATACCGTACAGCATACCCACTACAATACATTAGACTACACCACTGTATACTACTTATTTATGTATCTGTACTGTACTGGCTCGGCTGCAGCTCTGTGTCTGTCCCTCTTCGTTTTCATCTGTTTGTATTTTATTATTAATATTAATTCATATTTTGGTTCAGTGGAAATATAAAGTGAAGATGAAAGTGTTACCTGTTGTAACTCTGATATTAAGGCTGGTTTCCGTGGGGTCTAAAATAAAATGTCAAAGTCAAATGTTTTGGCCTTATAAAAAGTCTTAAACTCACAAAAGTATTGTGTTCTAGGTCTTAAAATAATTTCAAACAGGTATTAAATTTTCCAACGTTCATGTTACACTGCCTGTTATGTGCATTGAAATGTTTTTTTCTTGTTGTAGTTCTTCCTTTCACTCGACCAAATATAATTTGCGGTTTATGTACAGACCAATACTACTCTGCATTGATTTTATTCAATTTGAATATTATTGTTGAGTACTTTTTAGACTCTGAATTCTGTTGTTCTTTCATGTCCTGATAAAGGTCTTAAATGTAATACCTAAAGGTCTTCAAAGTCTGAAAATTTGACTGGCTAAAACCTGCAGAATCTCTGATATTAAGACGTTTATGTGTTCACATTACCTGTTGTTGTTCTGCCCTCTAGTGTCAGAAACCAGGAGTGACAGTCTGGGTCCACTTCCTGTGGGGAACAGTTTTCAGTCTAAAAGACTCTTGACATTATTATTGTTCCCCTTTTTAAAGGGAGAGATGTTATGATATATCTTACAACTTGGCACACAGACTCTTTGCACAACTGTCCATGTGATTTTTCTTTTGCTGTTTCAAAAGTTCAATAAAGCACTTTCAAACCCTTTGTTTTTTCTTAAAGTATATTTCATTTTTGGAACGCTGGCCTGGCTAGGGAACAAGTGAAACTAAACGCAGTCTCGGCTTCCGCGCTTTTCTTATAAAACTTTAAGAATTGGGAAACAAACTTCAATCGTCTTCTGAATTTGGTTCATTATTTTTCTAAGAGCCCTGAAAATGTATTAAAAATATTTGTCGTTCTGCAAACTAAGGTGGTTAAATAAGTAAGAAGTAGCAAGTGTTTCCCAAAGTGATACTAGTGATGAAATTGTAAAATACTTTGGATGTTTGTTTTTTTTAAATGTATTTTAATCATTTATCTTATGTGTGTTCACCTGAAAGAGTCTGAGACACTTTTTGACTTTTATTTTGAAGCTCAGCAACTGATCTGCACCGGAAGCTATAGTCTTCACTGCGGCTGACTTCACAGTTGGAACAAAATGGCGTCTAGCAGAAAGGAGTGTTAGCAGAGTATCTTTGCTGTGCTGAGAAAGAGGTAAAATGTGTAAAGTCCAGATGCTGAGAGCGTTGGTGGAGCAGCGACTAACTGCGGCTGCTGAAGAGATATTTGGGCTGTTTGAAAGAACGATAGCAGAGTACGAGGAGGAACTTTGTCGTTCAAAAGAGGAGAACGAGCGACAACGGGAGCTACTGGACGCTGTTTACAACCCTCAGCTTCGGCTACACAGAGCAGGTTTGGTCATTAAACCTTCAGTTGATCTTTCTCTCCTTCCTGGGATCTCTTCTCTCAGCAACGATAGGACGATAGCACGTATGGAAATAAGTATTTATTCATAAAATCTATTGTAATCTTCGCTCTTTAACTGGCCTTCGCCAAACCCACCAGACTCCATGTAAATAATCAGTACTTTTATCATCGTAAAACACACTGCATTCAAAGTGGACAGAAACACAATACAACTATCAAGAGCCGTCTTGGTTCATCTTTCCACTGTTCCAACAATCACCACTCTGGTTTGGTTGAAATTAACCCTTAATTCACCCATTTACATGTGGAGATATGCTGGCTCTATACACGCTAAAAGTCCTGATTATTTACATGGAGTCTGGTGGAGATATGCTGGCTCTATACACGCTAAAAGTCCTGATTATTTACATGGAGTCTGGTGGAGATATGCTGGCTCTATACACGCTAAAAGTCCTGATTATTTACATGGAGTCTGGTGGAGATATGCTGGCTCTATACACGCTAAAAGTCCTGATTATTTACATGGAGTCTGGTGGAAATATGCTGACTCAACAGTGACTAACGTTTCGATGTATGGTTACATCTTCATCAGAGTCCTTGGAGAGAATGGGCAATGGAGCCCTTAAAGGAGAACCCCGGGCAAGTTTTCCGTTAATCTTGATTGCTATATGTACAGTGGTGTGAAAAAGTGTTTGCCCCCTTCCTCATTTCCTGTTCCTTTGCATGTTTGTCACACTTAAGTGTTTCGGAACATCAAACCAATTTAAACAATAGTCAAGGACAACACAAGTAAACACAAAATGCAATTTGTAAATGAAGGGGTTTATCATTAAAGGAGAAAAAAAAATCCAAACCATCATGGCCCTGTGTGAAAAATTGATTGCCCCTAAACCTAATAACTGGTTGGGCCACCCTTAGCAGCAAACAACTGCAACCAATGTTTGCGATAACGTGCAATGAGGCTTTTAAGCGTCCTGGAGGAATTTTGGCCCACTCATCTTTGCAGAATTGTCCTAATTCAGTTACATTAGAGGGTTTTCAAAACATGAAAGGCCTTTTTAAGGTCATACCACAACATCTCAATAGGATTCAGGTCAGGACTTTGGCTAGGCCACTCCAAAGTCTTCATTTTGTTTTTCTTCAGCCATTCGGTGGTGGACTTGCTGGTGTGTTTAGGATCATTGTCCTGCTGCAGAACCCAAGTTCGTTTCAGCTTGAGTACACGAACAGATGGTCGGACATTCTCCTTCAGGATCTCTTGGTAGACAGCAGAATTCATAGTTCCTTTTATCAGTCTGGTGAGTCTTCCAGGTCCTGAAGCAGCAAAACAGCCCCAACCATCACACTGCCACCACCATATTTTACAGTTGGTATAATGTTCTTTTTATGAAATGCAGTGTTCCTTCTGTGTGTGTATACTTGGACACACACCTTCCAAAGAGTTCCACTTTTGTCTCATCGGTCCACAGAATGTTGTCCCAAAAAAATGTGCAAGGGATCATCAAGATGTGTTCTGGAGAAATTGAGACACAACTTTGAAAAAACTTTTTGCTCAGCAGTGGTTTTCTCCTTGGAAAATCTGCCATGCAGGCCATTTTTTGCCCATCTTTTCCTGATGGTGGAGGCATGAACGCTGACCTTAACTGAGGCAAGTGAGGCCTGCAGTTCTTTGGACGTTGTTGTGGGGTCTTTTGTGACCTCTTGGATGAGTCGTCGCTGCGCTCTTGGGGTAATTTTTGGGCCTGCCCCCATCGCCAACTCCTGGGAAGGTTCACCACTGTTCCATGTCTTAATTTTATGGATAATGGCTCTCACTGTGGTTGTATCTGGATTCCCAAAGCTTTGGAAATGGCTTTATAACCCTTTCAGACTGATAGATCTCAAACTACAGCTCTTTCTCAATTGTTCCTGAATTTCTTTGGGTCTCGGCATGATGTGTAGCTTTTAAGGATCTTCTGGTGGACCTTACTGTGTCAAGCAGCTCCTATTTAAGTGATGCCTTGATTGTGAACAGGTGTGGCAATAATCAGGCCTGGGTGTGGCTAGAGAAATTGAACTCAGGTGTGGACAACCACAGTTATAGTATGTTTTAACAAGGGGGGCAATCACTTTTTCACACAGGGCCATGATGGTTTGGATTTTTTTTCTCCTTTAATAATAAACACCTTCATTTACAAATTGCATTTTGTGTTTACTTGTGTTGTCCTTGACTTTTGTTTAAATTGGTTTGATGTTCCGAAACACTTAAGTGTGACACACATGCAAAGGAACAGGAAATGAGGAAGGGGGCAAACACTTTTTCACACCACTGTATATGAGTACTGCCGATAGCAAAACTTGCCCGGAGTTCTCCTTTTAATAAGGATCATTCTCTCCAAGGACACCGATGAAGATGTAACCATACATCGAAACGTTAGTCACTGTTATGCACCTTAAGAAATAAAATCATCAAGTAGAATACATCTGTGTTGCACCGGCAATTTTTTGCTAGTTAAGTTTGAAGTCTTGGACAAATTATTCATTGGCAATTGTTTACACCGATGCCACGCGTAAATTACAGACCAAACAAAGGAACAAATGTTGGACAACAATCATGTTAAATAATAACTTAACCAAAAACATAATAATACTTAGAGCTGACAGGTTTTGTCAAAAATGTTACTCAAAACTATCCAAGGCACAGGCAAAGCCTAATAAAAAATAACCAGTAGGCTAACCCACATAAAACTTCTGCACCAGTCTACTGATTTCTGTTGAGAAAGAAAAGCATGTTGACATGATCTGGGGTCAGACGCGACCGCTACCTGGTGACCATCAGTCCAGCCGCCGAAAACACCCGCGTTGCCGGGATGCACAGACCTCGATCTGCGCTAACTGGGCCCGCCGGGGAACCTTGTTCTGTTCTTCGTGGTGAGTTTCTACCAGTCTGGTGATGGTACAGTACGTCCTGACGGAATGTGATCTGCTGGTTCCAATATCCATCTCAGATAGTAGTGATGTTCACTTTGGAACGTGTGTGTGTGTGTGTGTGTGTGTGTGTGTGTGTGTGTGTGTGTGTGTGTGTGTGTGTGTGTGTGTGTGTGTGTGTGTGTGTGTGTGTGTGTGTGTGTGTACAGGTCTGCCAAATGCAAATGTGCTCTGTATTGCAAAAGAATACAAGGACATTTTATTGGAAAAAAAATGTGCAAGTAACTCAAAGTGCAAAGTCAACACATCCGAGGACACAACATAAAAACAAAACAAACAAAGCAACGTGAAGCCTCAATATTAAAAATGCTCAATATAAAAATGCTGTTGCAAATGCAGTTTTTGCAAATACAGTTTTTGCAAGTTCTCACATAATATTTTACAAGCTCTCACATTTTGCTCCATACCTTAATACAGGGGTTCTCAAACTTTTTCGGTCATTCCCCACTTTGGACAAGGTGGAATTTTCCAGCCCCACCTGCCCCCATCGGCCCAACACAATGCTAATGAAATACGCAACAAGCTTAAACTGTTCCAATTTATTGAACAACTAGTATCAGTATAGTAACAAGTTGTATCTAAATACAAACTAACAATCTACATCCAATAACAGCGAGTTCAAAATTAAAGAAAATAAAACTACAGCTGTGTTAAAATTTGTATCAAGTTCAAAAATAGAAACTAAATAAAAGTGCCACTTTGCAATCTGTTAAAAAAAGAAAAAAAGAGAAATCCATTTGGCAAGTGAGGTCTATTTATCCCTGCATTAGTGGCTGCAATGAGCCTGTTTTGCATCGGACAATTTCTCAAACTGGGGTTGCAGGCTTGATACTGCCACTCTCAAGTCATGCTCAATGTTCAGCTGAGATCTGTACTTTGTTTTCAGTGAAGCAACAGCTGAAAAGCCCATCTCACAGAGATATGATGTGGCATAATAATATAATATAATCAAGAAATATAAGATATATTACACTGCATAATGAGCACTTTTACTTTTGGTACTTTAAGTACAGTATATTTTACTTAAAGTGATGGTCCGGAGTAATTTCACCCTAGGGTCCTTTGCACCATGACCTCGAGCCAAACACCCCCCCAGAAGCTTTTTTCACCTGGGTCGAACATTGGGAGAGTTAGCGTAGAGTAGCGTTATCAGCTGAATAGCTTAGCGCAGGGGCTAATGGACCCACGTTTGTATCTGGTAAATGACCCCACTAATAATGCCCGAAATGATACCAAATGTCTACAGTAGTACAAATAGGTTATGTACTCATAAAACGATGGATTGGAAAGTTTGTAAGTACACCAGAAGTTTATAACACTTGCCTGCTGGCTTCTGCTCTCTGCTGCTGCTACCTGCAGTTAGACGAGTGCTTAGGGACCGTCTACAAACTACAACACCGAAAAGAGATACAACAAAAATAATTATTAATTTAATGATTAAATAATGTAATGTCTCCAAACTTACCTCAGTTATTACTTGTCTCCTGCTAGTTATACTACAGCACTTACTTAAAATAAAAAAAGTTAAATTAATAAATATTTTTGTTGCATCTCTTTTCGGTGTTGTAGTTTGTAGACGGTCCCTAAGCACTCGTCTTACAGCAGCAACAACAACAGCAGAGAACAGAAGCCAGCAGGCAAGTGTTATTTACATAAACTTCTGGTGTACTTACAAACTTTCCAATCCATCGTTTTATGAGTGTATAACCTATTTGTACTAGTGTAGAAGTTTGGTATCATTTCGGGCATTATTAATGAGGTCATTTACGAGACACTTCGGATCCATTAGCCCCTGCGCTAAGCTATTCAGCTGATAACGCTACTCTACGCTAACTCTCCCAATGTTAGACCCAGGTGAAAAAAGCTTCTCGGGGGTGTTTGGCTCGAGGTCATGGTGCAAAGGACCCTTGGGTGAAATTACTCCGAACCGTCACTTTAAAGGAACACGCCGACTTATTGGGAATCTAGCTTATTCACTGTAACCCCCAGAGTTAGACTAGTCCATACATACCCTTCTCATCTCTGTGCGTGCTGTAACGCTGTCTGATGGCTCCAGCATTAGCTTAGCCTAGCACAGATCCTGCAGGTGACTGGTTCCAACTAGCCTACTGCTCCCAATTGTGACAAAAGTGACAAAATAACTCCAACATGTTCCTATTTACATGTTGTGATTTATAAGTCTGGCGTGTACAAAAAAAACAACATAACATGAGACACAGCCGTCTTCTAACAGTAAACAAACCGGGAACTATATTCTCAGACAGGCTTGCTGCGAGCATATCACTCCGCCCAAGTACTATATTCTTCCGCCTGAGAATATAGTTCCAGGTTTGTTTACAGTTAGTAGATGGCTGTGTCTCATGTTACGTTGTTTTTTGTACACGCTGTGACTCTATAAATCACAACATGTAAATAGGAACATGTTGGAGTTATTTTGTCACTTATTGGGAGCAGTAGGATTACTGGAACCATTCACCTGCAGGATCTGAGCTGGCCTGATGCTGCTGGAGCCGTCAGACAGCGTTACAGCACGCACTGAGATGAGAAGGGTATGTATGGACTAGTCTAACTCTGGGGGTTACAGTGAATAAAATAAATTCCCAATAAGTCGGCGTGAATTGAATTAAATAACACATTGTATTTAAAGTATCAGTCATTTAATACTATTTATTGGATTATAATATAATCCAATAAAATAAGATATATTACACTGCATAATGAGCACTTTTACTTTTGGTGTTTTAAGTACAGTATATTTTGATAATACTTTTGTACTGTTACTTAAGGACAATGTTGAATGCAGGACTTGTAACTGACAAGTAATTTGTAACTCTACAACACAGTTTTTTCTACTTTTACTGAAATACATGATGTGAGTAAGTCTCTGGAGATCACCAACAACAGTCGTGCATGAATAGCTGAAACGCTGAAAACACACAGCTCAGTTCAGCATTTACTCAGAGCTCTTAAGTTTTAAGGACAGAGTGACAACTTTTGTTGAGAAAGTAACCTCCTTTAATTTGCATATGACAATTATTCACCTCAATGATACATTCATTTGTTTTAATGAATTAATACACCCCTGGACTGTAATATTTCAGATGTGTTTTGAGAAAGATTTCTGCTCATGTTCAAAACTTTGTGCACATTCAAAATACATCGGTGTCGTGATATTTTGAGAGAAAAAAAAAAACCTATAAAATAATCTACCTGCATCATAGTCTGCTGTGCGTTACGTGATTGCTGTGCTGATCCGGTAGATCTCAGACCTTCTGACAGACACCGAGCCCTGTTTGGGAACGTTTAGGGAAGTCTCTGTACGCTGCTCTATGCTTTTTTCTCATTGGTTGTTGCGTTAAATCTTACCCAGATGCAATAGTGCTATTTTCTGATTGGCTATTGTGTAGCCCCTTTCTTTTTCTTTTTGATTGGCTGAAAAGTGGCAGGCTTGACTATCCGTGCGTTCATGGACATCGGAAAAACGTTTTTGAGTTCGCCAGTTGGTGACGCGTTGTTGACAACTGACGTTTGATGGAGGCAACTTTGGTTCACCGTAGGGCTGGGCGATATATCGATATCGTGATATGAGACAACATATCGTCTTAGATTTTGGATATCGTAATATCGTGATATGACATAAGTGTCTTTTCCTGGTTTTAAAGGCTGCATTACAGTGAAGTGATGTACTTTTCTGAACTTACCAGACTGTTAGTAGTATAAAGGTGGTGGGTTCGCGTGCATGTGTGACGTCATCACACGCACGCCGCAAACCCACCCCTGTAATCTGGTCATATGAGCGCATGTAACGTCGCGGGTGCCCGTTGGTACTCGCGGTCGCCATCTAGTGGCCGAATGTGGTACTGCATCTAATCGTTGCTGGTACTCGCGGGCGCCATCTGACCGTGACCTAATCGTCGCTATGGTAGTGCATCTAAATCGCGATCGCCATCTAGCGACCGAATATGGGATCTAATCGCGCATCCCGTCGTCGAAATCTGCCGCGATCGCCATCTAGCGGATGTGGGATCCCGGCGTAAACTGTATAGCTGGATGTCATGGTTATAGCTGGCGGGGTTTATGTGGGGGTGAGGCATTATTTACATTTTGTAAAAAGGTGTTAAAACGTCTGATAGACCAATGGTTAGCTGTTAAGAAGGGTTTGCTATTGGTGGGTTGTAAAAACGCCCTACAGGGTGTGGTTTGTGGTGTTTAAAAATCCCTTGTTTCAAGGCTGACTGCTCACTTTTTATCCACCATTTTTAGCTGTTCTGGTAGCTAGCTTGTTTCCACGTTTTTCCACAACAAAAGGCCAGCTGGAGTTTCACTTTTTAATTCTTCTAGGTGCAAGCAAAGAGGAATTGTTTTTCAGCCATGTCTTTCCACATTTGGACAACAATCTGGATCATCTTTTGTTGAAGAAGGTGAGACATCTAGAATAGGACCCACTACATTTGGTTTGAGCCTAGCCCACCGTGAAGAGTTATGGGGATGCGAAGAGCCTAATACTGGAACAACAGGCAGTTTGAGTCAGGCTCCCAGAAAGAAGCGATTCCGTTCGGAGATCTTTCCTACAAGCATGACTGAGTCATGTACATCTGATCTGGAATATGTTGGTGTCAACGGATACAGTTATTCAATTCGCTACAATGCTGGATACGTGACATTAGCTGTTTACACTAGTGTTGCTGTGGAACTATCTAGCAATGCCAAAACAGCCTGTACAATCTCTGTGAAAGACTGGGGCCTTTTTCGTGATGTCGTCTGTCCGGATCTTGACAATCCGGGCTTACCTGAGCTGGTGTATGTGTCTCAATGGGATAGTCGCAATGGCTCCAGTATCTATCGTGTGGAAGCAGACCGTTTCACTAGACCTACAGAGGATTTTATTTTCCTTAGCTTGTGCAGTGAAAGGAGAAGTTAGTTGCTGCCCGTGGTCATGAAGAATGGAAGTTAAACCGTATCCTGTATCTAACGATGAATACAACAAATGGTTTAAAAATGTGTTCTTTATACAATGGTGTGACTGGGAGATTTTGAAGAAACAGTTTGATACCATCGACTATGTCATCAGAAGAGACAAAATAAGGAGTTCTTATGAGAACATAAGAAAAAGATTGATATTTGGGGACACTGACCAACAGTCTCTACCCCTGCCACGGAACCTCTATAGACCTAAAATCATCAGACACAAAGACTAGCAAAATGGTGGGTCTATTTTTAAGGTGCTAATTATTTGCCCAAAATAGTTAAAATGATTTTATTTTTATTTATTTTTTTTTTGCTACTGTGATTGTAATGTGTTATTTTTTTTTTCTTCCCAGAGGATCTGGAGTGGTTTCATTCGACCCCCACAGGTACGCCTCCCTAACACCCCTGGGCTATTTGCACCCCTAAAGGCATCCGGATCTCCTCAATCCCTTTCATCATCGTCATCATCGCCACCTCTATCGCCGAACACTTCCTACCATCCCCACCTACACCTCCCCTGCCACCATCTCTATTGTTTGGGGCACTTCCCCTCAGACATGTGCATATCAAACAACCCCTCAACATATGCTACATTACAACAGGGAGGTGTTGCTGATTGTTCCGGACACAGAGGCGCCTGATCAGGCGGATGGGGTGGTGTCATCTTTGTTTATAGATAGCGTTAAAACAGCGTCTCTACATCTTCTTAACATTGTTCTTTACAAGTATTTGGAAGAGCTTTGTTCGGGCTGTCAGATCAATCATCCAAGCCAGAATCAGCATGCCTGTTTAGAGGGGCTACCAGAACACTTCTACACTGTCCACTTTGAACAGCTTATGAAAAGACTCCTTACTGATAAATTCATTGGTGTAGTGCAACGTTTTCTGTCCTTGAAACATCTCACCGCTGATGAGGGTAGAATCAGGGGAGTATCCAAAACAGTTTTGTACGAGTTGAAAACGGCTGAAGATGTTACGACTAAAATCAGTGCTATGTATGACTCTATGATAGGGGACGACGTTGTCAAAATAGCCGAAATTAGAGAGATTGGGGACTATTGGCGCGATTTATATGCAAGAAAAAAAAAACTAACAGTGTGAAAATATGGGGAATTGTTTAGGTGTAATGTATAACCATATCAGTGAGCGATATCACGTATCGCATTTATCTGGTATTTTAGATAATGCCATTGCTAATAATGTGAACGACGTTGAAAAATACCAATGTAAGAGTGCTGATGTAGATCGTACAGCTGTGAGTAGGTTAGAAAAACTGATGGTGATTGTAAGAAGACAACATAATACCCTCCTTGGGAGGATCTGTTGCAGATGTTATTATCAATGTTAATGACACGTGAGAGGTATAGTGGACACATTTTGTGACGTCATAGCCAACATTACACGCAATTTTAAGATGCTGAAAGTTTATCACCTACTTACTATGTATACAATGCTTGTAGATACAGTGAGTTTGTATGTGCAAGAAAAACAGTATACTGATGTCTTGCAGGATTTGCAAAAACTAAATATATTCATAATCAGTAAAAGCAATGTATCCGTATTAGCCAATATGCTATCTATGATAGAACGGGTTTCACTGTCTTCATAACTGTCCTATATATGACTGTGTGAGTGTGTTTTGTAAAAAAAATAAAAGAATTACATAACTCTAATGTGTTCACTTGTGTTTTAAATGAATCATGGAGAAGGTTATGCACAAAATATACTATGATCCGTCCCACCCAGGAGGGTTGGGAGGAGTGCAGCGGCTTCGTGATTCCGTCAAAGAATGCACTGGCTTGTCTCCAACTATCCCCACGGTTAAAAAGTTTCTGCTGAGGCAGGATGCGTATACACTGCACGCTCCTGCATTGAAACACTTCCCAAGAAACAGAGTGATTGTTAATGGTATCGACAAGCAATTCCAAGCTGATTTGGTCGATATGTCTGAATATTCATCGGAAAACGATAATGTGCACTATTTATTGACATGTATTGATGTGTTTTCTAAATATGCCTGGGTAATATGTCTTAAAACAAATCGGGTCCTATTGTGACAAGTGCCTTTAAGGAAATATTGGAACAAGGACGCATACCCCAAAGCTCCAAACAGACGCTGGAAAAGAATTTTATAATAAGGTTTTTCAAAAATTGATGACACAGTATAAAATTCACCATTTTTCCACATCGAATGAAATAAAATCAAGTGTGGTTGAACGTTTCAATAGGACTTTCAAAACCAGAATGTGGAGATATTTAACGGCTGTTAACTCACGCCGATATATTGAGGTAGTACAAGATATGGTTGCTGCTTACAACGCTGCATACCATAGGTCAATAAAATGGCTCCGTCCTCCGTATGTAAAGACAATGAGAAAACTGTCTTTAACACTCTGTACAAACTGAAACCACATGGAACGGTGCTGTTTAAATTTCAGATGGGGGACACCGTTAGGATATCAAAGCACAGAGGCATTTTTCGTAAAGGTTACCAACAGACCTTTACAGATGAGTTTTTTACAATATCAAAACGTATAGGTAGAACTCCTCCTGTTTATATACTGAAAGACAATAGCGGGGAGCCTGTGACAGGTACCTTTTACGAAGCAGAGTTACAGGCTGTAATTGTAGACAAAAACAAAGTGTTTAAAATTGAGAAAGTGCTGTCTCGAAGGAAATAGGCCGTAAAAGCTTGTACTTGTGAAATGGCTAGGATGGCCTGAGAAATTCAATTCATGGATCTCTGAAAAAGACATAGTTGATGCAAGATAAAAGAGAGGGGTCAGTCTTGTAATATTAATCATTGTGGTTTGTTAGTGAAAGGTGTTGGAGCCATGAATAAGAACGGATTTTTGTCACGCTGCCTAGTAATGCCTCACAATTAGTTTATCCAAATAATAAGATTTGGCAATTCAGAACAAAACTGGCTAAACCGATCATATTACAAACACCGTATGAAGTTGGTCTTATTGAAATTCAATACCCCAGGATCTGGAATAGTTTCACGAGAACGATGCCAAGATTGATTTCATCGACACAAAAAACGAAAATGTACAACAAGACAAAGGCTAACAGTTGGTTCTTATAATACAATCGCCAGCATTGTTAATGAATATAATATGAAATGTGCTGCTAACACAGCCCTAGCCCACATAACTATGAGCCACAACCCTATCACTAATAAGATTCTTTTCACGGAGGAGACGGATGGAATATTGTGTTTTAGGGGCGTCTGGCCGAAATTCTTGGGTTCATACCAGACTCTGTGTTCGAATACACATTGGCCCCCATTTAAAATGTTCAGCTCCACACCGGCCGACATCCATGGGGGTCGTTATAATATATTTATTTATAGTGACATTGTGGACTACCAGCTAGTCGGTGATAGTCATGTACCCCTGCTCCGTTGTATAAATATCTCTGATGAGAGCAAGCGTGTACCCCACTCTGAGTTACGACAGTCCTCACTACACATCGTTGTCACGCTCAACTATTACTGATAT
>NC_041344.1:2473778-2529597 GCF_004354835.1 Perca flavescens | reverse complement strand
TAATGCATACAAAATTAGCTTCATGAGCGCACAACATTGATAACGTGTTTCAAATCGTAAAAGAGATACTTATCACTACTTTCTTTTGCGTTCTACGGGTTGTATATAGCAAGAGTGCTTAGTAGCACCTAAAGGCTCTCTACAATGTAGGCATTTAGGTTTTTACAGCTGTGTGGATTTTTCGACACGATATGTTGCGTGACAGGACTCCATAATATTTGTTTTTGTATTGCACGGTATAAGCCCGTGTTTCCCATCGGGTTTTTATGGTTTTCAAAACACTGTTGCGATTTGCATATCGTCTACAGTCTCTGCATTTAATGGTCTTGTCAGGTATACAAGCAGTGTAACACACATTACAATCCCAAACTACAACGGTGCCCCAGAGGGTTCTGGTAGGTCTTGTAACACCCTCATAAGCGAAGACGCCCCAAAAAAAAGCCGTTTTATTTACGATGAGATAATAATGCTCGTCATGCAAATACAACCACGCTGTTTTCACATCGGGTTTGTCGTATGCGTTTTGAAGATTGTGGGTTTTTACATCCAGCTACATGATGGAATATCACAATTTTCATTTTCAAATGTTTCTGAAATCTGTCAACATCAGAGAACGAAACTTTATGTGTGTAGTCAAAACCCAAATCACTATGCAGCTGCTTGGCATAATTCATCTTCTCATCATGCGACAATCTGCTGTTTACATAATGTGCCAGGCAGAGAGAAAAGCAGAGATTGTCGTTACCAGCGTTATTCTTGGGATTATACAAAGCATTACCTTTTTCTGACAATATTTGATCGTAACCAATGCTTTCCTAGTTTTCGACGTCCCCCACCATTCCCTCCCGACATATTGCGCGCTATTGTCACAATTAATTCTAAAGAGTCTTCGGTCAGTGAATTATCGTTACTCTGCATCGCCTGTGCTACTTGCTCCAGAAATGTGTCTGTGTTATAGCCATCGCTTGAATTCAACATTGTTTGGATAGGGACATCTACGGCGGGACCCTTAACTCAACATTTAAAACACTGTCCTGTGTTGCATTACCCAACGCCCTCTCTATTAAACCTGTTAGGGTGCTATACACCCTTTCAGGAACACTACCAATATCCGTCAAATCAATATTTCGCAAGTCAACATCTTGACGAAATTCAGCAGCATTAAAAGGGGTATCTGTCTGGATGCTATTTCAGATGTTACCTTAGAAACCCGCCCGCACCACACTGCACACTACCCTGAGGATTTTCTGAGGGTGATGGAGGGGTCTATAAGCGCTTGTGGACGGTTGGGGACCAGTCTGCTCATCTGTACAAGATCGTTTTGAGGGCTGAACACTCGGAAAACATGATGGTCTCTTATTACTCTGATCTATGCCTGTGGGGTCTGTATTTGATGATTGTATAGAGTCTGTATTGGCCTGTGTATTGCTGGAATATACGCTTGAAGGACCATTATGTGACAACTGCGCAGGAGCAGGTCTATCTGATGTGTGTATTTTCTCACTGTTGCTTTCACTAGGTCTAGCGCGAGGCATAGTTCGGGCCCATGCTTGAATATTTTGCATGCATTGCACACAATCGTGCAAAATCCTGAGGATTGTTTACTGCTCTTGTGTAATCGTCCTTGCACGCCATTCTAGTTCCTCATCAATACGAGCATCACACTCCCCTAGGGGTTCAGATTTTTTTTTTGGGTGGGGATGACATTTTTTTTTTTTTTTTTTTTTTTTATTTTGCACAAACTATAGACTGTTTTAACACTTTTTTTACTGCGGGTCATATTCATTGTGTTTTTAAGGCATACTATCATAGGATCAAGCATTGAATTGAGAGAGCTGACATGAGAGGCAATAGCTGTGCCAAAGCCTGTGACCATATCAACCAAATGCGTGTTAGCACTGGCCTGAATGGCTAAGCGCAGCTCAAAGTCTGTGACCAAACGGTCAATTGTGTGTTAGCTGTTTGCAAGACATCTAATTTATTCATAAGACCATTGTTTTGTTTTCGTAATTCGGCTAATTCTGATTGTATTTGTTTATAAGGGTCAGCGACTGCAGGTTGTTGAGGGGATGTGTTAACACAATACTCAAAAAACTCTGCACTCTCAAGTAATGTTAACTGCTCAGGACCTCCTAGTGCCCCACCTTGTTCAAACCGATTGTTAGTAATATAATTAGGTACTGTTTGCTTATCAAGGAATGGAACGTTAACCTCTAATACATTTACAGGAGTGGTTATGGCGGTATTAGCGCTGTTACACTTTTTATCTGCCACAGTTATAACAGAGGTGTGTGGTATACAGCTGACATAATCGGTGCCTTCCTCGGTGCTATAGATACAGTTAAAGAGGTATTCACCTACATTATATTCAGGGTCCTCCTGCAAAGCAGCCTGACACAGTTGGTGGGGTAAGCTGTGTTGCTGTTGGTCCAGTGTCTTCAGACTCTTCTCCCGTAGCTCCCCGATTTGTCTGACGTGATGTAGGGACGGGTGCTGTTAGCTCTGTGTCTTCAGACCCTTCGCCTGTAGCTTCACGATTTGTTTGGCGTGATGTGGGGCTGTCGCTGTTAGTCCGGTGTCTTCGGATGCCCGCCTACTTCTATGGCATGGATTGTCTAGAGGTATAACAAAATATTTTTGGTTAAATAAAGACACACACAAGCACACACACACACACACACACACACACACACACACACACACACACACAAGCACACACACCTCATCAGATGTCTTTTGTTCCTCTCAATGGTGACACTTGGTGGCTGGTAGGGCGTTGGTGTACTAGGCGGCGACCAATGCAAGGACTCTTCAGGTGCCTTTTGTAAAGGGAATCCTTTTGTTCCCTCTCAATGGAGACACTTGGTGGCTGGTAGGGCGTTGGTGTACTAGACGACGACCGATGCAAGGACTCCAAGTCTTTGCGTGCAAGTTAGCTGCTAAAACAAAGGAAAAAGCTTTTTAACAATATATACATTTTATTTAAAAATCTTTTATAACACAATGTAAATATATTCTGCTAGCTACAAATGCGTTTCTCACCTCTGCAGTGGTGTTAGGAACACCCGATACAGTGTCTGGGTAAGGCGTGTCTGGAACAAAGGAAGGGCTTCTTCTTTTGGGCGGGAGACCGGTCGTGTATGGCTTCACAGGCTGGAATTAGCATTAGATTAGATTTTTTTTTTTTTTTTTTTTAAATACAACACGCTATTTTACTGCTTTCCTTTTAAACTCACCTCAATAGATCTCTTCCTAGATCTCTTCTTAGGCTTGTGTGGACATACGTGATTGCTCCATGGGGGTGACTGTGTGAAATCGCCCTCAGGCGCCAAATACAATGTAACTAAGTCTTCCGTCGCCTTTAGTTGCTAAACAAAGGAAAAAAGCCTTTTTAAAAAATATATACATTTTATTTAAAAAGCTTTTTACAACACTATGTAAATATATTCTGTTAGCTACAAAAGGTTTTCTCACCTCAGCTGCTGTGTTACTATCATAAGATACAGTGGTCGGGTAAGACGAGACCGGAACAAAGGAAGGGCTGCTACTTTTGGGCGGGAGACCGGTCGTGTATGGCTTCACAGGCTGGAATTAGCATTAGATTAGAAAAAATACAACACGCTATTTTACTGCTTTCCTTTTAAACTCACCTCAATAAATTGCTTCTTAGGCTTACGATGGCGAGCGTTAGGCGTAGCAGCAGCCACAGAGAGGGGCATCGAAGCACATGGTCTTTCAACAGGATTGATTTCAGCCACATGGGAGAGCGAGTAGCCCTCGCCCTTGCGGATCCTTTGTTCAGGGGCTGATTGTCTAGACAAAGAAAAATATATATATATATATATATATATTAGATGGCTACAAACACAGTGATAAATTAAACAGTAATAAATATTACATACTGAAAGAGATAAATAAACCGTAAATACCTGTTTGCTGTGTTCTTATTCCTTATTAGAGTGGCCTTTGGTTTAATGTTCTGGCGTGTTGGGGTCTGTAGGAATGGGCTACACGGAGCTTTTTAAAAAAAAAAAACAAAATGAATGAAAACACAGTACTAAATCAATTAATGCTGTAGTGTATAATATATTTATAAGTTTTTACCTTGTGGTTTAATAGTTTCGTCAACTAACACAGCCACGTTATCCCAGCTCTTTTGCACGATCACCTAATGATGCAAACTACATTATAACAAACAAAAAAAAAAAACGTTTTTAAGTCACAAATGTCTGAATGAATTAAATACCTTACAATAAGCTTCTTTTTTTTTTTTTAAATATACTCACCAAATGCAGCCATTGCTGTAGAACCGAATCCTCTTTCTTCAGAGGACTTTGTTGAGAAAACGAGGGAAAGTTTTAGCTAGCCACGTAGCTACAAAATGCAGGTAAAAAGTGAGCAGACCCGTCTTGAAACAAGGGGTTTTAAACACCACAAACCAAACCCCTTTATGACGATTTAACACTCACAACAAAAGACCCCACATTTACAAGCTAGCTACTGGTCTAACACAACTTTTTTTTTTTTTTTTTAACACTAGCGTCATGTGGTACAACCCACCAGCATTACGAACACACGATCAAAGTTTTAGCTAATTCATGAATGACTGAATGAATTAAATAGCTTTGAACATTCTTAAACACAAGCTTTACTTACCACTTGTAGGTAGCGATGAAAAAAAAGAATTAAAAAGTGAAACACCAGAGGGCTTTTTGATGTGGAAAAAAACGTGGAAACAAGCTAGTTACCAGACTAGCTAAAAAAACATCTAAAAGAGCTAAATAGCAGTAAACAAAAGGCTAAAGAGGGCACTGCTGAGAAACGATCCCTAGTTGTTTTTCACCAAAACATAAGACAAACTCCAGATGACCTTTTGTTGCGGAAAAACGCAAGCGTGGTAAAAAGGGTGCTACACGCACTATGAATGTCCTCCGTCGTGTATAGCTTCGTCTGTGAGAATCCGCCTCCGCTCAAGTGCACCAGACCCCTGTAGTGGTGAAGCGGCCGCCCACACTACATACGTCACCACGTTCGCGAGATGCGCTCCCATATTCGGACACTAGATGGCTATCGCGGGTGTGCCGACATTCGACCGCTGCGTCATCACATCCGCTAGATGCGCACGCAGTTTCGACGACGGGATGCGCTCCCATATTCAGCCGCTAGATGGCGCCGCAGTGTGCCGACGTTCGACCGCGACATCATTACGTTACGTCATGTATGCGCGCCGCAGCTTCGGCGATTAGATGCACTACCATATTCGGTCACTAGATGGCGCCCGCGAGTACCAGCAACGATTAGATGCAGTACCACATTCGGCCACTAGATGGCGACCGCGAGTACCAACGGGCACCCGCGACGTTACATGCACGCTCATATGACCAGATTACAGGGTGGGTTTGCGCGTGCGTGTGATGACGTCACACATGCACGCGCGAACCCACCACCTTTATACTACTACTGTTCTAGCTGTTTTATTATTAATGATTATTTATCTAAAATCTAAGCGTGAAGATATTTTTGCGAGAGCACCAACTGTCAACTCTAGAATATATCGCGCAATATCGATATCGAGGTATTTGGTCAAGAATATCATGATATCTGATTTTCTCTATATCGCCCAGCCCTATATCAGAAAATATGGGACGTAGAAATAAGCGCTGAAAATGTGTAGAAGAAAAAATGTAACAATTTAAAACGTTGGAAAAAAAACTAACACAAACCTTATGGCGCTTTGATTTCATAAAAGGTACTCCTGTTGTTATACAGTATTTATGTTCACATTTTATTGTTATTTGAACAGCTGAGCATTGAACCAGGTGAAGAAACCTGTTTATTATTTATTCATTTGATTTAGCAACTGTTCACTGAAATAGCCGGTTTCTATGAAACTACATGTGACATGTCATATTTGAACATTTGCTCTCATTTTGCGGAAAAGATATCAGGATATTTATCGATATTCAGCCAAACTATATCGGGATATGACCTTTGGTCCATATCTCCCAGCCCTAGTTCACTGTACATATTTCAATGATAATAAACAGTTTATTGTGGACAAATTCCTCTGCCAGTAAACATACACAGAAATAATATGTTTTAAAATTATTCATAAATAGGCCTATGTATAAAAAAAACAACACATTATCTGTGTCTTTTCCCGTTCGTTGTCCTGCAGATAACACAAACAAACACCTGGCGATGTGCTGTTTGGAGGCTCGCGTAAGAAAACAGCAGAGAATCTTCTGTTATTGTGGCCTCCATGTTTTCACCCACCTGATGCTCTCGGCTACGGCCAACCGTTGGTGGCAGTCATGCAAAAAGTTGTTATGCCAAAGGCCCAATATAACAGAAGAAGAAGAACACGCATCCCGACCATGTGAATGCTGCCAGTCGGAAAAACAACGTAACCGCCGGGGGGGCGGTGCCTGTTATTCCGAGGTGGCATGAACGCAGCATAAGAAGGGAGTTTTTCCTCGCCACTGTCGCAATAGCCACTGCTAATGCTTGCTCTTGAGGGAATTACTGTAATTGTTGGGGTTTTGGAATTTATAGAGTGTGGTCTAGACCTACTCTATCTGTAAAGTGTCTCGAGATAACTTTTGTTATGATTTGATACTATAAATAAAATTGAATTGAATTGAACTCCAGGGGAGACACGCTTGATTCCTGTCAGTTCCATAGTGAGAGTGGTGCGCCAGAAAACTTAGGAATGATGCTGCAGAATATTAAATATGTAATAAATAGTTTTTCCGCGTGAGAAATACAATATGTGGCGGGAGTGCGTGACAGTCACGCTCAATGTGTGACACTTTAGAGCCCTGGTTTACTTGCAGCTCTGCTACAGTAGCAGAGAACCTTTAACCCCTTGACGCCTGAATTTATTCACAATTATATAAACAAAATATTATGTGTGTTTCTGGCTCCAAGCTGATGCTAAATTAAGTTGAGATTGTTAATTTGTCTATAGCAAATGGAATAGATATAAATTTAGGTATGATGCAAATTAGCGACAACAGGCATTATGGTAAACTTCTTTACAAAATGGTAAAATTAATAAAACACATTTTTCATTTTTCACATTTCATTTATGTCACAAAGTTGTTAGAACTTCTAAACTGTAAATGACAAATACATGGATCTTGACAACGGCAAGAAAGAAAACACTCTCCTACTCCCCAACATTGACAGTAGTTTCTTTAGGGTTAGGGGTGGGATTAGGGGCGGGATTAGGGGCGGGATTAGGGGCAGGATTAGGGGCAGGGTTAGGGGCGGGATTAGGGGCAGGATTAGGGGCAGGGTTAGGGGCGGGGTTAGGGGTAGGGTTAGGTTTAATTTCGCTTCCGTGAACCGGATGTATCTCCCACTCCGACCGGTCCTACGAGAAACCAGTGCATGCAAAAGGTTCGTAGGTATGTATCGCATGTAAACAAACCGGCATTGGGGGGAATACACCCACGCTATCTCGCCTGCAGTCGGAATGGAAGGGGTTTGATGCAAATTAGCGACAGTCGGCGTTAAGGGGTTAACGTTACCTGCCGGTCACATGGTCTCTAAACAGTCGGCTCACAGTGAAGTCCTGCACGGATCAACAGATGTTAGAGTCCGGCGGCTGCTCGCTCCGTTTGTTATAAGACGCACCGAGCAGATTAATATGAAGCCGCTCGGTGTTTGACTAGCTAATAATCCGTTAGCCTGTTATCTTGAGCTTTGTCTGAAGGCGCCGAGTGGCCAGCCAGGCTCGACACACCGACACATTCTGCACAGCCTCTGCTCAGTTTAACCGTTAAAGGCCCCTGTACTGGTCAGAGAGGCGTGGTTACTTTGTGTCTCGGTCCTCCGGTGTGTCCAGAGACGGGCTCCGGTCAGTTTTTAATTAGCCTACATTAGTAACAGTTCATTTTGTTACGGTATGAACTTGATCCTAGGAAAGGCAAAACAATAGAAGACCTTTGAAATGAAATCCAAGACTTTGTATACCAAATTCAAGGCTTCTAAGGCCTTAATTTGAGACGATCAAATTTAAGACTTTTTCAATGCTTTTAAGACCCTGCGGGTATCCTGACACACACACACACACACACACACACACACACACACACACACAGACACTCTCTAGTCTAGTGTGTGGTCTCGCTCCAGATTCTGGGAGATTTTATCTCATTTGCGGGTTTTAGCAAGCTGACCTTAAAAAGCTATGCTACTTTGTATCAGTTTGTTAGACTAAATTTGTAAGTTTTCATATCTATGATGATACAAACTACCTCATTGTTTATTATTATTGGTTTGAGTTTAGTTTGAGTGGTGGTCAGTAATGTGTCTGTTTCATTCTGTTTCCTGCAGATGTTGAGCAGCTGTTGGTGGTTAAAGAAGAGGTTCCCCCTGAGCAGCAGGAGTGTAGCTCCAGTGTGGACCAGCAGGAGGCAGAACCCCCCCCACACATTAAAGAGGAACAGGAGGAACTGTGGAGCACTCAGGAGGGAGAGCAGCTTCAAGGACTGGAGGAGGCTGATATCACCAAGTTCCCATTCACTCCTGTCCCTGTGAAGAGTGAAGATGATGAAGAGGAAGCTCAGTCCTCACAGCTTCATCAGAGACAAACTCAACACATGGAAACAGAAGCTGATGGAGAGGACTGTGGAGGACCAGAACCAGCCAGGAACTCACATCCACTTTTACAACCAGAGACTGATAATAGTGCTGATTGGAAGGAGACCAGAGAACCTCAGTCAGCTTTAAACTCTCTGAAACATGATTTAAAACATAAGAAAACATTCAGCTGCTCTGAGTGTGGGAAAAGATTTGTCCGCAAACAGCATCTGCTGACACACATGAGAACTCACACAGGAGAAAAACCTTTCAGCTGCTCGGTCTGTAAGAAATCTTTTACAGAAAGAGGAAGTGTAAAGGCACACATGAGAATCCACACGGGAGAAAAACCTTTCAGCTGCTCGGTCTGTAAGAAATCTTTTACAGAGAGAGGAAGTGTAAAGACACACATGAGAATCCACACAGGAGAGACGCCCTTTAGCTGCTCTGAGTGTGGAAAAAGATTTAACCACAACTCAGGTCTGAGGAGACATTTGAGAACTCATACAGGAGAAAAACCTTTCAGCTGCTCAGTTTGTGATAAAAGATTTGGCTGCATGACAAACCTGAAGAGACACATGAGAACTCACACAGGAGAGAAACCTTTCAGCTGCTCAGTCTGTAATACATCTTTTACACACAGTGAAGCTAAAAGGAGACACATGAGAACTCATATAGAAGAAAAACCTTTCAGCTGCTCAGTCTGTAAGAAATCTTTTATAAGTGCTAGCCATTTAAATTATCACATGAAACAACACAAAGGAGAGGAGCCATCTACTTCCTGTGTTAGTGGCAACAGGAAGCAGCAGGAGTGGAGCTCCAATGTGGACCAGGAGCAGCCAGAGAATCTCAGCCAGGTTTGAACTCTATGAACCATAGAAATAAAATGGATAGAAAGGCCATTTCCTTTCAAATCAAGGTAGCATAATAGTCAGTGTCAGCCATTTTTATGTGTACCATTGCCATGGTAACGTATAAACTTCAGCATAAGCCAACTTCTGGCGAGTCGCGGAGCTGAGGCTAAATGAGTCACATTAACTTCATGCTTCATCCACACAAAGCACACTGCTATCGCCACGAGTAACCGCTTTATTGGGCTCGTTTTCTGTGAGCGATGTGGCGAGTTGGTGACGTTAAAGCGGAGTTAACAAGCTAATGTTAGCCAAACAACAAGTTGTTCTCCAGCTGGCTGGATATATATATATATATATATATATATATATATATATATATATATATATATATATATATATATATATATATATATTATACCCACTACAATACATTAGACTACACCACTGTATACTACTTATTTATGTATCTGTACTGTACTCGCTTGGCTATAGCTCTGTGTCCCTCTTCATTTTCATCGGTTTGTATTTTATTATTAATATTAGAGGTGTGCATTGGCACTGCCCTCACAGTTCGATTACGATTCACCAGGTAACGATTCGATTCAATTCGATTCTACGATGCATTGCGATGCATCAAAAATCTACTGCACGCAATAAGGCAATCAGTCATGAGGCAATACAAGCAGTCAGATATTGAACAACAGATTTTATTGGCTGCTACAGTGAGGAAAATAAGTATTTGAACACCCTACTATTTTGCAAGTTCTCCCACTTGGAAATCATGGAGGGGTCTGAAATTGTCATCGTAGGTGCATGTCCACTGTGAGAGACATAATCTAAAAAAAAATCCAGAAATCACAATATATGGTTTTTTAACTATTTATTTGTAAGATACAGCTCCAAATAAGTATTTGAACACCTGTCTATCAGCTAGAAGTCTGCCTTTAAAATGTCCACCTCCACTCCATTTATTATCCTAAATAAGATGCACCTGTTTGAGGTCGTTAGCTTCATAAAGACACCTGTCCACCCCATACAATCAGTAAGAATCCAACTACTAACATGGCCAAGACCAAAGAGCTGTCCAAAGACACTAGAGACAAAATTGTTCACCTCCACAAGGCTGGAAAGGGCTACGGGGAAATTGCCAAGCAGCTTGGTGAAGAAAGGTCCACTGTTGGAGCAATCATTAGAAAATGGAAGAAGCTAAACATGACTGTTAATCTCCCTCGGACTGGGGCTCCATGCAAGATCTCACCTCGTGGGGTCTCAATGATCCTAAGAAAGGTGAGAAATCAGCCCAGAACTACACGGGAGGAGCTGGTCAATGACCTGAAAAGAGCTGGGACCACCGTTTCCAAGGTTACCATTGGTAATACACTAAGACGTCATGGTTTGAAATCATGCATGGCACGGAAGGTTCCCCTGCTTAAACCAGCACATGTCCAGGCCCGTCTTAAGTTAGCCAATGACCATTTGGATGATCCAGAGGAGTCATGGGAGAAAGTCATGTGGTCAGATGAGACCAAAATAGAACTTTTTGGTCATAATTCCACTAACCGTGTTTAGAGGAAGAAGAATGATGAGTACCATCCCGAGAACACCATCCCAACTGTGAAGCATGGGGGTGGTAGCATCATGCTTTGGGGGTGTTTTTCTGCACATGGGACAGGGGGACTGCACTGTATTAAGGAGAGGATGACCGGGGCCATGTATTGTGAGATTTTGGGGAACAACCTCCTTCCCTTGAGTTAGAGCATTGAAGATGGGTCGAGGCTGGGTCTTCCAACATGACAATGAGCCAAAGCACACAGCCAGGATAACCAAGGAGTGGCTCTGTAAGAAGCATATCAAGGTTCTGGCGTGGCCTAGCCAGTCTCCAGACCTAAACCCAATAGAGAATCTTTGGAGGGAGCTCAAACTCCGTGTTTCTCAGCGACAGCCCAGAAACCTGACTGATCTAGAGAAGATCTGTGTGGAGGAGTGGGCCGAAATCCCTCCTGCAGTGTGTTCAAACCTGGTGAAAAACTACAGGAAACGTTTGACCTCTGTACTTGCAAACAAAGGCTACTGTACCAAATATTAACATTGATTTTCTCAGGTGTTCAAATACTTATTTGCAGCTGTATCATACAAATAAATAGTTAAAAAATCATATATTGTGATTTCTGGATTTATTTTTTTTAGATTATGTCTCTCACAGTGGACATGCACCTACTATGACAATTTCAGACCCCTCCATGATTTCTAAGTGGGAGAACTTGCAAAATAGCAGTGTGTTCAAATACTTATTTTCCTCACTGTATGTGTGTATTATCACTCTCCTGTATCTTTGATACAGAAGTAATTGAAACTTCACACAGGGTGCCCGCGGGGTCTTAAAAGCATTGAAAAATTCTTAAATTTGATAATCGCACATTAAGGCCTTAGAAGCCTTGAATTTGGTATACAAAGTCTTGGATTTTGTTACAAAGGTCTTCTATTGTTTTGCCTTTCCTAGGATCAAGTTCATACCGTAACAAAATTAACTGTTACTAATGTAAGCTAATTAAAAACTGACCGGAGCCTGTCTCTTGACACACCGGAGGACTGAGACGGGTAACGTTAAAGGTTTGCTGCTACTGTAGCGGAGCTGCAAGTAAACCAGGGCTCTCAAGTGTCCCACATTGAGCGTGACTGTCACGCACTCCCACCACACAATGTATTTCTCACGCGGAAAAACTATTTATAACATATTTAATATGCCGCAGCGCCCAGAAGTTTTTTCTCACTATGGAACTGACAGGAATCAAGCGTGGCTCCCCTGGAGCTCTTAGTCAAGCCTGCCACTTATCAGCCAATCAAAAGAAAAAGAAAGGGGCAACACAATAGCCAATCAGAAAATAGCACTATTGTATCTGGGTAAGATTTAACGCAACAACCAATGAGAAAAAAGCATGGAGCAGCGTACAGAGACTTCCCTAAACATTCCCGAACAGGGCTCTGAGTCTGTCAGAAGGTCTGAGATCTACCGTATCAGCAGAGCAATCACGTAACGCACAGCAGACTATGATGCAGGTAGATTATTTTATAGTTTTTTTTTTTTTTCAAAATATCACGACTCCTCCAAATCTCAGAGAACACAGATATATTTTGAATGTGCACAAAGTTTTGAACATGAGCAGAAATCTTTCTCAAAACACATCTGAAATATTACAGTCCAGGGGTGTATTAATTCATTAAAACAAATGAATGTATCATTGAGGTGAATAATTGTCATATGCACATTAAAGGAGGTTTCTTCCTCAACAAAAGTTGTCACTCTTGCCGGTCCTTAAAACTTAAGAGCCCTGAGTAAATGCTGTACTGAGCTGTGTGTTTTCAGTGTTAAACACAGCTATTCATGCACGACTGTTGTTGGTGATCTCCAGAGACTTACTCACATCATGTATTTCAGTAAAAGTAGAAAAAACTGTGTTGTAGAGTTACAAATTACTTGTCAGTTACAAGTCCTGCATTCAACATTGTCCTTAAGTAACAGTACAAAAGTATTATCAAAATATACTGTACTTAAAACACCAAAAGTAAAAGTGCTCATTATGCAGTGTAATATATCTTATTTTATTGGATTATATTATAATCCAATAAATAGTATTAAATGACTGATACTTTAAATACAATGTGTTATTTAATTCAAGTAGCCTATTTGTACATAATTATTTTCTAGGGTTTAAAATTTATACAGACTTGACATTTTCCCCTCATACTTCTGTCGGAATGGGTACAAAGTTGGCATTGAATTTCATTTGAAATGGTATTAAAAAGGTCTTAAAAAGCCTTGAATTTAAGTTGGAGGATCCTGGGGGTACCCTGTTCACAACATTATTGTCCACTCAAGGCCAGAAAATAAACAGTGACATAATCGATTATGGCACTTTGCCGCATCAATGCTGAATCGTGCATGCCCCGCGTTGCAATGCATTGCCAAATCAATTATTGTTGACACCACTAATTAATATCAATTCATATTTTGGTTCAGTTGAAATATTAAGTGAAGATGACAGTGTTACCTGTTGTAACTCTGATATTAAGGCTGGTTTCTGTGGGGTCTTGAAAAATTCACATTTTTTAGTCTTTTAAAAAGTCTTATATTCGCAAAAGAATTGTGTTCTAGGTCTTTAATAATTTCAAACAAGTCTTACATTTTCCTATGTTCATGTTACGCTGCCATTGAAATGTTTTTTTTCTTGTTGTAGTTCTTCCTTTCGCTCGACCAAATACAATTTGCAGTTTATGTACAGCTGTTTCAAAAGTTCAATAAAGCACTATCAAACCCTTTGTTTTTTCTTAAAGTATATACGATTTTTGGAACTGGCCTTGGTAGGGAACCGGTGAAAATAAAAGCAGTCTCGGCTTCCGCGCTTTTCTTTTCTTACTTTCTTATAAAACTTTATTCATTTTTCGTCTTCTGAATTTGGTTCATTATTTTTCTCAGAGCCCTGAAAATGTATTAAAATATTTGTTCTGGAAATAAGTTGGTTAAATAAGTAAAAAGTGTTTCCCAAAGAGATATCTCTCATTAATCTTAGGTGTGTTGATCTGAAAGTCTGACACTTGGAGGACTTTTATTTTGAAGCTCAGCTACTAATCTGCACCGGAAGCTGTAGTCTTCACTGCGGCTAACTTCACACTTTGAACAAGATGGCGTCTAGCAGAAAGGAGTGTTAGCAGAGTGTCTTTGTTGTGTAGAGAAAGAGGTAAAATGTGTAAAGTCCAGATGCTGAGAGCGTTGGTGGAGCAGCGACTAACTGCGGCTGCTGAAGAGATATTTGGGCTGTTTGAAAGAACGATAGCAGAGTACGAGGAGGAACTTTGTCGTTCAAAAGAGGAGAACGAGCGACAACGGGAGCTACTGGACGCTTTCTACAACACTCAGTTTCGGCTACACAGAGCAGGTTTGGTCCCGCTACTTCTTCCTCTCTCTCTGGTTAAACTAGCAGCGGGTTTGTTCGTTAAACATTCGGTCTGTCGACGTTTAAAAGCCTCGTTAGCTTCTCTCTTCTCTCTAAAACTGTAGTGCACTCATATAGGCCTACTAGCATTTATGGTAGATCGATCCAAACGGCCCACATCTAGCCAGTGAAAGTCTAAGTAAACTGTTATATATATATATATATATATCTGCCCCCCCCTTTCACGACATTGTGAAAGAAATGTATTCATTGTTAGTTTGTTTGCTGTTAAAACAATAATTCCAGACAATGACTTCAAATCTAAAATTGAAAAAAAGACAATGCTCCATTATTTCAGACAATGACTAACATCTTCGACTACAACCATACAGAAAATCTAATATTTTTTTAATATAAGATTTAAAAACCATTTAAGTAACTTCAAACCTGAAAGTTGAGGTGCTGGAAAAATAAAGATTTTTTTTTTTACGGGTGTAGTCAGAGAATGTCCTGAACTCAAATACAGTTTGTCTGAAATGTATCATCGTTCGTTTTGGGGCAGAAACAACTTTTTTTCACTTTTGGGCACGTGGATAAAGGATTGGATAGAGACAGAGCACATTTAAAGGAACACACCGACTAATTGGGAATTTAGCTTATTCATCGTAACCCCCAGAGTTAGTAAAAGTCCATACATACCCTTCTCATCTCAGTGTGTGCTGTAACGCTGTCTGACGGCTCCAGCATTAGCTTAGCCTAGCACACAACATGCAGGTAACTGGTTCCAACTAGCCTACTGCTCCGAATTGTGACTAGATACATGTTGTGATTTATAGAGTCACAGCGTGTACAAATAACAACGTAACATGAGACACCGCCATCTTCTAACCCTAAACAAAACCGGGAACTATATTATCAGACAGACTTGCTGCAAAGCAAATCATTCCGCCCAAGTACTATATTCTTCCGCCTGAGAATATAGTTCTTCTTATTCATGTCCCCTCTGAGACGAGAAGTCTGTGTCTGGAAAAAAATCTTCCGATGACGTAAAACAACGATTTTTTTTCATCCACATGAGCCAAAAACATATTGTCTGGCTTTTTTTGGCCTAGAAGCCACCAAGTAAAATAAGTGACCTGATTTAAAGATATATTCATCTTTCCAATGGTGAAATATCCCTTTAAGTCCCGCCCCCACAGAAGGGGAAAACAACTCTTCTCTCTCCGTTGATTTGTATCGCGTATTCTGCTAGCTAACAACAGAAACATGGCTTAAAGCTGCTGGGTGGTGATATTCTCTAGAGATGCACGATATTGGATATGCCGGTATTGCTCTCCTGTACTACCGTTACCTTATTACTCGGGCTGCAGCTATCGATTATTTTAGTAATCGAGTATTCTACCGATTATTCCATCGATTAATCGGATAAGAAATACTTTTGTGTTATTGAAGAGCAATAATTAACAATAGTTTGGTTAAACTTTCAGAAAAAAATACATTTGTATTGCCTACATTGCTTACAATATCATATATTTTAAAAAACTAAACATATTAAGTGCATTCAAGTGCCATATATTAGATTTTTTTTTTTTTTTTTTAAAAACATTTTTTCAAATTATATCAACCTCAAACTAAGTCATAGGCCTATTAAACATACATAAACATTACATTAAGTTGTGCAACTTAACTTTCAGTTTCAACCTGAGTCTGATCTGTATATAGGCCTATATGTACAGACCTGCCAACCTGTACGCATTTTGCGTAGTAGATTCGCATTTTGACATCAAAATACGGTGATACGATTTGTCACTTTAAACTCCGCTTCGTGGAATGTATGATTAAGTTAGACTCCGTGTTTTCTGTTGAGATGCTGAAGCACTGACGTCGTGCTATTATCGTGCTAAGCTAGTTTGATTTTGCAGTAGACACTGACTGAACAGAGTTTTAGTTTTAATTACGTTTGAACTGATTCCAAACTTTGGACACTTTCTGTCGTCTCTTCTCTTAGCCCCTCCCTCAATATTTACGCTCTAGCATGTGTCGCCAGCAGCAGACTGAGCAGCGTCTGGTGTGCGACAGTAATAATGATCCGTGCGGAAACACCGTCCGTCAGCATATAACGTCGGTAACGCTGATTGTAACGAAGCTTCGAGGCAAGTCATTTTGCATCGAGGATTTTTTTTGTAATCGACTTATTCGAGGAATCGTTTCAGCCCTACTTATTACACTTACGTGTTGTAGATAAACAGTGTTGGGAGTAATTGCGTTACAAAAGTAACGCAATTACAGCAATGTATTCCTTTTTGCTGTAACGCAGTAATATAACGCATTACTAATTTAAATTTCGGTAATATTATTACCCGTTACAATCTCAGTAACGCGAGTTACAACGCATTTTAACGCAACATTTTTTAAGAATTTCCCAACACCGCGAAGCATTTGTTCACAGGAAAAAAAAAAGCCGTGAGTATTATTTCATAACATCTGTGTCCCAACAGGTGACGGTACGTCAGCTCGGACAGCAGTGTGTCCGAGCAGCTGACAGATTTAAACATGTCGGGAATTAATGTTTAGCTTGTTACACGTAAATCATTGCAGTTTATCAGCCGTGGAGAGTAACTCTGCCTGTAGTGGAACTGCTTCGAATGACGACCAAAAACACTCGTCTTCTACTGTGACCATTTACTGTTCAATACGTTTCTGTCATGAACGGTAGTAATTATTACAGTTGCAGTTTTACAAACAAGAAAGTGAGCAACTTAGCTTGACGGACATGTTGCATCTCAGTAAGCCAGCAAGAGTACACAACAGACAACTTCCGTGTAGGCTACTTCAAAATAAAAGCACTTCCTGTGACGGTTCGCAGTAAAACTATATTACTGTTAAAAAAAAAAAATAAGGGTGTGGACCTTTTCACATATCAGCTGTAAATCAAGTACTGTAAATAATGTAAATAGTTAGTTTTAATCACACTATAATTGACCATTTCCTTTAGACTGTTTTAAACTAAACATGAATTTCTTATTCAAGTGCTTTAAACAAACATTTTACAACAATGCCGTACTTCAATACAAACATAAGATATATGGATAAGATAGTATTTTCATTTTCTCCTACTTGTATATTGTACGTTTTACTTATCTATTTTTTATAGCTTTAGTTACTTTGCATGTCCATATTAATTATACAAAATATTATGAATAATCTGTGATGTATCAAAGTGGATAAAAAGGAGACTTTATTGATCCGGTGGTGAAATTCACAAGCTAGCTGCCAACTCAAACTTCCGCTATTATTTTGGTGAAAGTAACTCAAAAGTAGTGTAACGCATTACAATTCAGAGACAGTAATATTGTAATATAACTAATTACTCTCAAATGACAGTAACTAGTAATCTATAATGTATTACATTTTGAAAGTAACTTGCCTAACACTGTAGATAAGGCAGTACACAAGACAAACATTTGATTCTACCATAAATATATCTTTTTTACAAATGTAGACAGACATTCACTCCTGAAAAATAGTTACATTATTTCATTTGGAGGAGAATTAATGATATGCCAGTGCCACACTTTATTTTTCAGTCCTTAGGAATAAAATAAATAAAATGTACATCGTCTCCTACTTGAACAGGTCTGCCAAATGCTTCTCTGACATAGTAGTTGACTTTGTAATGAAACTTACAGTGGTCAAGTGACCTGCACTTCAGTCCTTAGGACCCACTTTAAACTTAAATCACTTTATCCAACTTACAACCAAGCTCCATATATTGTCTTGTGAGCCAAGGATGTTTTATCCTTCACTTGAACTTGAGTCGTGCAACTGCAAACCTTTTCAGTCCAACTAACTAGGGTGACAACTTCAGCTGACCGGTAGGCTTTTGTTGAGCTATTTCTTTTTAATACCAGAGGTAGGTTTTTCTTGACAAAAATGAGCATCTCTGCTTTTTCACCGTCCACTCAATTTCTCTTTTTCGTCTATCACATCAGAGGCTGTGCTACAAAGCCGTTCATTGTCAACACTTGTGCAGGGCGCACACAGGTAGGCTATTTGTGTGCAGCGAGGGCAGGGAAATGGGCCTGGTTGCGTTTCCAGTTCTCCAATGGACTGTCGTTCCTGGGAATTGTGGGTTCGGCCAGGTATGAGATGACCTATGAAGTAACAGAATACCGAAATATCACTTACAGATTTTTTTACTTATCATATGATTTATTAGTTGTACGTTTATTATTGGAAGATTCGTTTTTGGGCATTTTAGGCCTTTTATTTATAGGCCAAATTATGATGAATAGGCTATTATCTATGTTATTGCATTGCAGAATAATAATCGAGAAAGTTGCATTATTAATTATGATGGTTTTGGTCCTAAAGTGAAATATTAAAAAAATAACCTACACGTGTGTGTTTGATGCTTACCTGTGACCCGGCCTTGGTCTTGTCTTGTTCCTTTAAACATGACATCCTCCTCCAGAATTTCTTGCAGTGATCCTGTTCGGGTCCTCTTCTCTAGGGGGGGGGGGGTCCTCCGTGCTGGCATCTGCACTTTTTTTTTTTTTTTTTTTCCACGTCAAAGCACTGGTCTTTGTAGCGGGCATCAAGCATGGTTGCAACAGAATGAAGTGCTCACGCTGCACACCATTGAAGCGATGATTGACGGCTTCCAGGATGGTAGTTTTGGTGGTCTGCACGCCCAACGTGACATCATGACTTTGTAAAAAACATACACACCACTTTCTAAAGCCAAGTGGTGTGTTATCTGTATGCATTTTGAGCTATCCGCTTGTATGTCTACGCACAAGGTAATCTAAGTCAATCGAGGCCAAACTGCATTGATAAGCACGCTAAAAAGCGATTATGCATCTTGATAACATGCCAAAATGGCATATGAATTGGCGTGTCATGCGTAGGCCACTTATTGAGATCAGTAGGGCTGGTCCGAATACCATTTTTTTGAGCTTCGAAGCTTCGGTAGTAATGAGCATTGAATATTCAAAGCTTCGGAGAGAGGGGGCTGAACATATTATCTCTCATAAAGGCAGGAATCTCTGTGTCTGTTTGTTTGCATTTTGATTATTTTGAGAACCTTTCATCCAAACGACTTCACAAGGGAGTGCAGCAGTGTCGTATTTGGTGCAATACAGATAGACAGGCCAGACACGTTCAGAATTAATAAACTTTTAACCTCTCGAGGATCACCGTCTCGTCAACAGGACACTTTGTGACGTCGCTGTAACCTCGATAAAACTTCCACTCATGAGCGTTTTTTTTTAATAAATCTTCAAAATATACAGCCATGTACACAACTGTTACAAAGTAAAAGATAATAAAACAATTTAGCCGTAATCTGCGCAGCTGAGAGTGCATGCATACCTGTTTTTGTTGTCCTTTCAGCAACAAAGTGGTATTTTGACCAAAACTTGATTTTCATAAATCCCCAAGAATCCGAGGAAATGTAATATCCGAGCTTTATATTCCAAAACCATCTCTTCGCCTCACAATGTTGAAGTTTCTGGCCGAATCATAACGGAAAAACGAGAAACCCAGCTCGCTAAATGCTCGAAGTGGGCATCATCTTGTGCCGACAGTATCTTCTTCTTCTTCTTCTTCTTCTTCTTCTTCTTCTTCTTCTTTGTAGTTTATTGGCTGTTGGCAAACCAACTTAAATGTGCATTACCGCCACCAACTGGACTGGAGTGTGAACGAGAGATAAATGCAGAAAATAAATAAACCAAAATAAATAAAAAAAAATGAATATTCGAATGTCAAATTTTCAATTCGAATACCAACCCACCGAACGAATATTCGGGTCCAGCCCTACAGATCAGTGTTGCACGCCTCTGTCCGTGTCACTTGGCCGGCCAAGCAGTCTTGTCGGTGCCGCAACCGCGGGGATCACGTCACCAGCAGAGGCCTCTGCAGAACTTATAGTCAAAGTTGCAGGCAGCTCAAAATCAGCGGGATAAGCCCCTAGTGCCCTCTTCTGCTCGACCAAGCTTCACATCATATAAAATGTTAAATTCCATCTGGTAGCGACGTCTTGTTGAAGTCGTTTTACCGACATTCTGAGCTCTTTCTGTACATCCTCCAGCTGTAGCACTGTATGCTAGCTGGGAGTGCATGAAATATCCAACTATTCTCTTTCCCACGGCAACATGAGACAGGACACCTCACATAGCACGACATGCACTTGTTCTCGTTCTATTTTCCATTTCCCAAACATATTATCAGCAGTTTACCTTCGGAGTAAGTAGTGACTCTGGAGTCATACTGAGAGATACAGTGCTGTGCTTTCTGACAACAGTGGGAGAAGTTAGTCCCGGCAGAGCAAAGTGCGTCGTCCCGACGTCCAGTTGCATTTCCCCCGACTCTCCTTCTCCATAAACAACATGAAATCAAGGAGAGGGTTAACTTTTCCTGCTACAGATTTCCCACCGTGGTCCGAAAGAACAGAGGAGACACTTTGTTTCTCTCACTATGACTCTAGAGTCACTATTCACTCTGAAGTTAATCACCATCACTCTCTGATTCGCTCTACCACACACACACACACACACACACACACACACATACGCTATTCTCTTGAAGAGATTGACGCACACACCAACGTGTACACCAACAAGTATAAACTTCAGGCCATTTACGTATGCTGGAGCCCTGCATTTCAATTATTTTCCTTGCCCCACACTGATGCAAAAATACATTTGCCAGTGATTATCTTAACTTCATAGTACTCCAGTGATGAAATAAATTCATGTCATAGCCATTTTAAGTTTTATGTATGTAAGTAAAAATACTGATTCTCCAAAGTTCAGTTAAAAAATCTTTAGAAGAATGCAAATTAATCATTAGATCAATCAATGACAAAAATAATTGTTAGGGACAGCCCTAAATGGTTCCATTTTGTGGCTTGTTTTAGCAAGCTGACCTTAACAAGCTATGCTGTGCTACTTTGTATCACTTTGTTAGACTAAATTTGTAAGTTTTCATATCTGTGACGATACAAACTACCTCTCAGTTCAATTTTATTTATATAGCACGTTTTAAAGACAACCATAGTTGACCAAAGTGCTTAACAAGCTCCAAAAATCAAAGAGATAATATACACAAACAATACACAATATACAATACAAAAATAACCAACCGTAGAAAAAGGTCAAGGTATCAAAGCTCAACTTCAATTGAAAGCCAATGAATAATAGTGGGTCTTAAGCAAGGATTGAACGTTTTAATGGTTCATAGTTTGGTTTGAGTTTAGTTTGAGTGGTGGTCAGTAATGTGTCTGTTTCATTCTGTTTCCTGCAGATGTTGAACAGCTGTCTGTGGTTAAAAAAGACGTTCTCCCTGAGCAGCGGGAGTGTAGCTCCAGTGTGGACCAGCAGGAGCCAGAGCCCCCCCCACACATTAAAGAGGAACAGGAGGAACTGTGGAGCAGTCAGGAGGGAGAGCAGCTTCAAGGGCTGGAGGAGGCTGATATCATCAAGTTCCCATTCACTCCTGTCCCTGTGAAGAGTGAAGATGATGAAGAGGAAGCTCAGTCCTCACAGCTTCATCAGAGACAAACTCAACACATGGAAACAGAAGCTGATGGAGATCCTTCTAATCCTGAGACTGATGACAGGGCTGATTGGAAGGAGACCAGAGAACCTCAGTCAGCTTTAAACTCTCTGAAACATGAATCAAGATGTAAGAAAACATTCAGCTGCTCCGAGTGCGGGAGAAGATTTGGCCGCAAGGAAAATCTGAAGAGTCACATGAGAACTCACACAGGAGAGAAACCTTTCAGCTGCCCATTCTGTATGAAATCTTTTACACACAGTGCAAATTTAAGGTCACACATGATAATCCACACAGGGGAGACGCCCTTCAGTTGCTCTGAGTGTGGAAAAAGTTTTTGCTACAAAACACATCTGCAGACGCACATGATGACTCACACGGGAGAAAAACCTTTCAGCTGCTCGGTCTGTAATAAATCTTTTACAGAGAGAGGAAGTTTAAAGGCACACATGAGAATCCACACAGGGCAGACGCCATTTAGCTGCTCTGATTGTGGAAAAAGATTTAACCAGATCTCAAATCTGAGGAGACACATGAGAACTCACACAGGAGAAAAACCTTTCAGCTGCTCTGTCTGTAAGAAAGCTTTTACACAGAGTAACCATTTAAAATATCACATGAAACAACACACAGGAGAGGAACCATCTACTTCCTGTGTTAGTGACGTCAGGAAGCAGCAGGAGTGGAGCTCCAGTGTGGACCAGGAGCAGCTAGAGAATCTCAGCCAGGTTGGAACTCTCTGAACCATAGAAATAAAATGGATAGAAAGGCCATTTCCATTCAAATCAACGTAGCATAATGGTCAGAGTGGCAGCCATTTTTATGTGTACCATTGCCATGGTAACGTATAAACTTCAGTATAAGCCCTGATTGGTTGGTTCCCTTCACAGTGTTTCCTGGAGGCCTGTTTCACAAAAGTAGAATTTATAAATCCAGGATAACTGATAAAGTGAGGCTTGACCTAGTCTAATCTCTGCAGCCTGACTTGGTGTATTTCACGAAGGTCGAGCCAGGCTGAAGGAATTCGGATAGATGCAGGTTTGCGGCTTTCCTTAGGTCGGTAACAGATTTATCAATGCTAAAATGGAGAAACCTGTATATGCATTGTTCATACTTTATACAGAGCAGCTTCTTGTGGAAGTATGATAACGTGAAACAGCGAGAGAAAGCGTAGCAGTTGATCGCGGACCGACTGATTGTGTAATTGTAGCCTAAACGTATACATTAACTGACCTCTGCTCTGAACTGAAACGGTCATAATCGTACCATTCAAGGATTAGGCTACTAATCATTTGCACAAATTAACCGTTGTACTCTTTGCCTTAAACGTACGCAGAAGATAATGTTACTCAAGAAATTTACTATAAAGCTCAATTTTCTACAACGCTAGAATAGTAAATATCTCTTTCACTCTGTTTCTTCCTCTCTCTCTCATGGTCTAAAATATTAATTTTTCCTAAGTCATATTAACTTCCACTGCTTGCTAGATTATCAATCAGTCGGTCCTTCTTTACATATGATATGCTTTGCTCCCTCATATATATGGACATAGAAAAGAAAGACTCTAAAATCTAGAAACTATTATGAAGTGATAGATTTCATGCACACTGTAAACATGAATGTAACAGAGTGATATTTATCAGTTATTTCCCCCCAGCAAAATATAAGGTCAAAAACCATCGAGGTGTCCTCTTCCTGTTGTTACATGAATGTACAGTAGCCTACATCACTAGATAGTTACTGGTCCAGTGAACTAATTCTATAATTTGGTTGTACAATTAGGATATGTTCTTAAAAATGTACAATCCTCCCAAATTATAGTCGTAAAAGAATACAAAAAAAATTAATCAACTAAAATAATTTAAGGTGCATTGGTCCACTATGGGAACACACATGTACAGCACTTTAAATATTGCCCTTATTAGTAACAGACTTCATTTAAATCACTTTTGAAATGTTATCAGCCTTTTCTAATTATCTCAACAACTGCCGTAATATAATCATTAAACTTCTAACAATAATATGAACAGCAGTCTTCATACAGCAATATAACGGTAACAATGACTGTCACAGGAATAATAATAATAAATAATGGTCACAACTTACATAATACTTATAACAGTGAACAAATGAACAACAATATGCACCCATTTTATTTTAATGCAGGCTGATAACAATAAGGTAAAACCACTGCCGAGTGAACAGGGAAGGCTCCAGGATGAATAAATCCTGGCTGTTAGCCTGCTCAGGACCAGGCTAGCTGTTAGCCTGGCTGTTAGCCTGGTCAGGACCAGGCTAGCTGTTAGCCTGGCTGTTAGCCTGGTCAGGACCAGGCTAGCACCACAGACTAAATCTCCATGGTAAGGAGGTGCCTCTGCTTTTGTGAAACCAAATCCAGGCTAAATTGAGCCACAGAGTTATATTATATTTTATTATAATTTCCCCTTGCGGAATTAATAAATATAGATTATTACATTATTATTATGATAACTTGAATTACCCCGGCATAATCCCTCCGCTGCCTCAAGATAGCAATAGGCCCAGAATGTACCTGAACACACCTCCCTGTAAGACCAGCACGCCCATGGGCCACAGATGGGCGCAGGTGCATTTGCTGTTTAAACGAGATGGGCGCTGGACGGGAAACTGACCACTGCGTTGGTCTTCGAGTAGCAAAGACACTTGGGTCGGGCTCTGCGCTTTGCCGGGTGCGAGATAGGACCCTGGAATGGAAAAAACAAGAGAAAACGCATCTCCAAGCCGTTGCGCACCTTTCCAAGGAAACGTGCCCCCAGGTAATAAGATGTAGTTTAACAACATTGTTAAACCCTGTAACCTCTCTGTGTTTCCTGTGAACTAAAAGTTAAGACTATGAATAATCTGGTGCTCCTGTTGTATGGTGTATTGTATTAGCCAATGTTGTGTATTGTTTTGCCTGTATTTGCTTGTGGGGTTTGTTTCTATTGTTGACTTTGTGTTCTTTACTGTCTTTTATGTAAGTCTTGACTTATTGTATTTAAAGGGTCCATCTAGGGACATACATTGCAATTTAGCATAGATAGATAGATAGATAGATAGATAGATATTTTCATTAATTATGTCTAAAATACACTTTTAAATCCAAGCTGTATTGTCTTTATGAGAACACAATAAAGGGAGATTTCACTTTTTTTTCAGGTGTAGGCCACATTAGACCAGGTCCAGATCCAAAACCACATGCCTAGACTTGTCAAATCTGGACCAAAATATCCCAGAGAGGCTAAAGATTCTTAAAAACACAGTTTAAGATTTGTGAAAGCTTTTTTCTATTTGTGATTTCCCTGTTCTTGTTCCTATGTAGACCACATCAAACACATGAGAATAAGTGAATTCTTCCTTTTTAATATTATTTTTATAAAGGTCTCAAATGTAATACCTAAAGGTCTTAAAAGTCTGAAAATGTGACTGGTTGAAACCTGCAGAAACTCCGATATTAAGACTTTTATGTGTTCACATTTCCTATTATTGTTCTGCCCTCTAGTGTCAGAAACCAGGAGTGACACTCTGGGTCCACTTCCTGTGGGGAACAGTTTTCACACTAAAAGACGGACTGACATTGTTATTATTCCCCTTTTTAAAGGCTAGCTGTTACATTATATCTTACAGCTTGGCACACAGACTCTTTGCACAACTGTCCATGTGATTTTTCTTGTGCTGTATCACAAGTTCATTAAAGCACTATCAAACCCTTTGTTTTTTCTTAAAGTATATTTCATTTTTTGGCGCTGGCCTGGGTAGGGAACAGGTCAAACTAAATGCAGTCCCAGGTCCTGCACTTTTCTCATAAAACCAAGAAATTGGAAACAAACCTCAATCTTCTGAATTTGTTTATCTTAGAGTCCTGAAAATGTATTAAAAACATTTGTCGTTCTGCAAACTAAGTTGGTTAAAAAAGTAAAGAGTAGCAGGTGTTATCTTATCTTCTGATCTGAATATCTTATGTTTTGATCTGAAAGTCTGAGACAGTTCCGGACTTTTATTTTGAAGCTCAGCAACTAATCTGCACCGGAAGCTGTAGTCATCACTGCGGCTGACTTCACACTTTGAACAAGATGGCGTCTAGCAGAAACGCGTGTTAGCAGAGTGTCTTTGTTGTGTAGAGAAAGAGGTAAAATGTGTAAAGTCCAGATGCTGAGAGCGTTGGTGGAGCAGCGACTAACTGCGGCTGCTGAAGAGATATTTGGGCTGTTTGAAAGAACGATAGCAGAGTACGAGGAGGAACTTTGTCGTTCAAAAGAGGAGAACGAGCGACAACGGGAGCTACTGGACGCTGTTTACAACCCTCAGCTTCGGCTACACAGAGCAGGTTTGGTCCCTTTACTTCTTCCTCTCTCTCTCTCTGTTCTCTCTCTGTTTATACTGACAGCATGTTTGTTCGTTAAACAGTTTGATTTTGAAAGCTGTAGTGCACTCATACAGGCCTACCAGCATTTATGGTAGATAAATCCAAACGGCCCATATCTAGCCAGCGACAGTCTTAGCAAAGTTAGCGGACTGATACATGTGAGACTACGTCCGGTTTTCAAAATAAGGTGCCAAGTAAGCTCATGCGAAGTATTTACAAAGAAATATAGTATATATTAAAAAAAAACTAGATTAGGCTATTGGATTGCATATATTTTGGATTATGTTGTATGTAAATGCCTGTGTTCTTCATACATTAAAAGAGTAAATATGACAAAATTGTGACAGAAATGTATTCTTTGTTTGGTTGCTGTTAAAACAATAATTCCAGACCAGTGTTTCCCACAGAATTAGATTATATTAGTGGTGGTAGCTGACCCAGGGTGCACGTGTAGGGAAAGAGGTGCAGACTTCTTATATTAATTGTACTGCAAATATTTTTATACAAAATTCTGCAGGTAACAGTTAAAATTTTTAAATTGAATGGTATAATGCTTTAAGGGAAGGGGGCTTTCGCATCTGAAAACAAAGTCCAGTTCATTTGATTAGTAAGAATAAGGCATAACAGTATCTTTTTCCCAGTTGCTCCTCAGTTGAAATGAAATGTAGGAGTTGTATGGGAAACACTTCAGACAATTACTTCAAATCTAAAACTGAAAGTGCTATAAAAAGACAATGCTCCATAATTTCAGACAATGACTGACATCTCTGACTACAAACATAGAGAAAATCTAATATTTTTACTGTATAAATTATGAGATTCCAACCCTTAACGTTAAATAAGTTCAAATCTGAAAATTGAGGTGGTATAAAAATAAAGATTTTCTTGACAGCAGGTTGTAGCATGGTGTAGCAGGTTGTAGCATGGTGTAGCAGGGCATAGCAGGTTGTAGCATAGTGTAGCAGGGCATAGCAGGTTGTAGCATGGTGTAGCAGGGCATAGCAGGTTGTAGCATGGTGTAGCATGGTGTAGCAGGTTGTAGCATGGTGTAGCAGGGCATTGCAGGTTGTAGCATGGTGTAGCAGGGCATAGCAGGTTGTAGCATGGTGTAGCAGGGCATAGCAGGTTGTAGCATGGTGTAGCATGGTGTAGCAGGTTGTAGCATGGTGTAGCATGGTGTAGTAGGGCGTGGCAGGTTGTAGTAGGCAGACCTGCCAACCTGTACCCATTTTGCGTAGTAGATACGCATTTTGACATCAAAATACGGTGATTCGATTTGCCACTTTAAAGTGATGGTTGGGAGTAATTTCACCCTAGGGTCCTTTGCACCATGACCTCGAGCCAAACACCCCCCCAGAAGCTTTTTTCACCTGGGTCGAACATTGGGAGAGTTAGCGTAGAGTAGCGTTATCAGCTGAATAGCTTAGCGCAGGGGCTAATGGACCCACGTTTGTATCTCGTAAATGACCCCACTAATAATGCCCAAAATGATACCAAACTTCTACACTAGTACAAATAGGTTATGCACTCATAAAACGATGGATTGGAAAGTTTGTAAGTACACCAGAAGTTTATGAACACTTGCCTGCTGGCTTCTGCTCTCTGCTGTTGCTGCTGCTGCCGGCAGTAAGACGAGTGCTTAGGGGCCGTCTACAAATTACTACACCGAAAAGAGATGCAACAAAAATATTTATTAATTAAACTTTTTTTTAAGTAAGTGCTGTAGTATAACTAGCAGGAGACAAGTTATAATTGAGGTGAGTTTGGAGACATTACCTTATTTAATCATTAAATTAATAAATATTTTTGTTGTATCTCTTTTCGGTGTAGTAATTTGTAGACGGTCCCTAAGCACTCGTCTAACTGCAGGTAGCAGCAGCAGCAGCGACAAGAAGCCAGCAGGCAAGTGTTATTTACATAAACTTCTGGTGTACTCACAAACTTTACAATCCATCGTTTTATGAGTACATAACCTATTTGTACTAGTGTAGACGTTTGGTATCATTTCGGGCATTATTAGTGGGGTAATGTTAAGAGATACATCACTGGATCCATTAGCCCCTGCGCTAAGCTATTCAGCTGATAACGCTACTCTACGCTAACTCGTCCAATGTTAGACCCAGGTGAAAAAAGCTTCTGGGGGGGTGTTTGGCTCGAGGTCATGGTGCAAAGGACCCTAGGGTGAAATTACTCCCAACCATCACTTTAAACCACACAAAAATCAAGTTACTGCTTTGAGTTCATTTGTTGACGGTTGACATGCAGTAGCCGTCTCAGTCTTGGATTTCGTTACAAAGGTCTTATATATTTTTTTCCCTTTCCTAGGATTAAGTTCATACCGTAAAAAATTAACTGTTACTAATGTAGGCTAATTAAAAACTGACCGGAGCCCGTCGCTGGACGCACCGGAGGACCGAGACACAAAGTAAACCCGCCTCTCTGACCGGTAACGGGGGGTTAGTGGTTAAACTGAGCGGAGCTAACGTGCTAACAGCTTATTATCTGCAAAGATTGGCTCTGTGAGCGCATTCATTTGCTCGGTGTGCGTCTTATAACAAACAGAGCGAGCAAAATATACTTAAATTGCCAAAAGTAAAAGTGCTCATTTTGCAGTGTAATATATCTTATTTTATTGGATTATATTATGATCCAATTAAATGTATTAAATATGATTTAAATAAAATGTTTTATTTTATTCAAGTAGCCTACTTGTACTTCATTATTTTCTAAGGTTTAAAATGTATACAGATTTTAAATTTTCCCCTCATACCTCTGTTGGAATGGGTACAAAGTTGGATTGAATTTAATTTGAAATGGTATTAAAAAGGTCTTAAAAAGCTTTGAATTTAAATTCAGGATCCTGGGGTTACCCTGTATATTGTTTCTTTGTTATAAACGTGAATTTTTCATTTTAGCCTAGGCTGTACAAACCATGATGAAAAAGAATTATAGGAATTGTATAGTAGGCCAATTTTGGAACAATATTATAGTAATGTTATAGAAATAGGCTACTATAGGCCTTGTTGCAGCCAATTTGGATGTGTGTGTGTGCATGGATAGTGTGTGTGTGGGTGGTAGGTTTGTGGGAATGGTTTGATCGTTACGTCACCTGCGCACCTGTGTGTATGTGCTAATTAGCCAAGGTAGTAAGGGAATCACAGGTGAGCCAGAGGGAGAATCTAGTCTGGGAAGCCACACAGTTTTTCAACCTCAGCTGTGCGATAGTGATGGTTTTTAGATCTCGTCTGTTCGTTTTTAATCTTGCAAGTCAGTTTTTTGTATGTGTTTTTAAATACATTTCTACAATAAAGAATTAACTATACGGCGATGGCGGACCTCATTTTTTGCAACAGCAAGAGTTGGAAATGGCTTCAAATTCCCTGCAGTGGCATTTTTTGTGGACAGATTGCCACTACAGGCCTAGTATTTTGGGACATACTATAAAAGTATTACAGTATTTTGGAGACTATTATGAGACTGTAGGCTACTGTAGGAACATTATGGAGGATAAGGCTAACTGGTGATTGGTAAGCATGTGAACTAAACGATTCCCATCAGTCACTTAGACATAAAAACATAGGAAAATAGGGTGCTCGACTGATTCAAACTCCGTAAAACTGATTAGTGGGAGGAAGCTGACTTTTTACTTATATTTACATGGTAAAAAAAAGCTGATATTAAAAGATCAATGTTTGGATTTTATTAATCGTTATCAGATCACTCAAAGATATAGTTTGAGATTTGATCATTTTATACCAGCCCTAGTATTGATTTGTCTTCCTATGTCAGTGGAAAGGTGTGACGAGATCCCACATTTCATATTTCATTACGCCTTCCCTAAATGAAGAACATTTCTCTGTAACGTCCCTGTGTCTTTCCTGCAGATGTTGAGCAGCTGTTGGTGGTTAAAGAAGAGGTTCCCCCTGAGCAGCAGGAGTGTAGCTCCAGTGTGGACCAGCAACAGGAGTGTAGCTCCAGTGTGGACCAGCAGGAGCCAGAGCCCCCCCCACACATTAAAGAGGAACAGGAGGAACTGTGGAGCAGTCAGGAGGGAGAGCAGCTTCAAGGGCTGGAGGAGGCTGATATCACCAAGTTCCCATTCACTCCTGTCCCTGTGAAGAGTGAAGATGATGAAGAGGAAGCTCAGTCCTCACAGCTTCATCAGAGACAAACTCAACACATGGAAACAGAAGCTGATGGAGAGGACTGTGGAGGACCAGAACCAGACAGGAACTCAGATCCACGTTTACAACCAGAGACTGAAGACCAGACTGGAGACTCTTCAGAGACTGAAGTCAGTGATGGTGATTGGCAGAAGAGCACTCAGTCAGCTTTAAACTCTCTGAAACATGATTCAACATGTAGGAAACCATTCTGCTGCTCTGAGTGTGGGAGGAGATTTGGCGACAGGAGAAATCTAAAAAGACACATGAGAACTCACACAGGATTAAAACCTTTCAGCTGCTCTGTTTGTAATACGACTTTTAGTCAGGGTGGAACTTTACAGAGACACATGGCGGTCCATACCGGAGAGAAACCTTTCAGTTGCTCAGTGTGTAGGAAATCTTTTGCACTTAATGGCTGTTTACAGAAACACATGAGAATCCACACAGGAGAGAAACCATTTAGCTGCTCTGAGTGTGGGAGAAGATTTAGTCAAAGCTCAAGTCTGAAGACACACATGATGACTCATACAGGAAAGAAACCTTTCAGCTGCTCAGTCTGCAATAGATATTTTAAACTTAGGGCACATTTAAATAAACACATGAGAACTCACACAGGAGATAAACCCTTCAGCTGCTCTGAATGTAGGAAAAGATTAGATTGCAGGACGAGTTTGAAAAGACATATGAGAGTCCACACAGGAGAAAGACCTTTCAGCTGCTCAATCTGTCAGAAATCTTTCAAACAGAGGGAACATTTAAAGAGACACATGAAACAACACACAAGAGCGGAACCATCTACTTCCTGTGTTAGTGACATCAGGAAGCAGCAGGAGTGGAGCTCCAGTGTGGACCAGGAGCAGCCAGAGAATCTCAGTCAGGTTTGAACTCTCTGAACACTATAATCCGTCAACTCGGTAAATTCAGCGGTTATCCAGTATGTAGTCTATATCCATGACCTTCCACTTCCAGGATTGCCCTGGAAATTCCACCGGATGTCCTTCATTTCGGCCGGATGTCCGTCCCTTTTCCTCTGTCTTTGTGTTGGGCGTTCTAACCTCCGGTGGATTTGTGAGGACTATGGTTAGCTGCTCCTCAGATCTCTGCAGGGTAAATCCAGACAGCTAGCTAGACTATCTGTCCAATCCGAGTTTTCTGTTTCACGACTATAACTACTTTTGAACGTACAGATGTTCCACCAAAACAAGTTCCTTCCCGAGACTATTTAGCAGAGGCACCGTGACTCCGTCCGGAGCTTAGCCCCGCCCCCAAGATGATTGTGATTGGTTTAAAGAAAAGCCAATAAACCAGAGCATGTTGTTCTCCCATCCAGGAATGCTGTGTGAACTAGCCAGACCTTCCTCCGCAGCGCTGCGGCATAGGGTGGAGATGTGTTAACATTTAAAATGTACTCAATTAGCATTTTGTTCTGTTTGTGATTTGGGTAGGAAGGTTGGACTGCACCAATGTTCGTCTACCAAGAGACGCAGCGGTTGCCATGATTTCTTTGTTCAGTTTTTTGCTTTCTTAATAATCAAGTTTGATATTCTGTCATAAAGAAAAGACATAATCTCCGCAAAATAAAGAAACCGCCCTTTTTCGGGGCACTGTATTTTAAAGATACTTTTGTAAAAATCAAAATAACTTTAGAGCTCTTCATTGTAAAGGTTTTAAACAATATTTTCTATGCTTGTTCAATGAACCATAACCAATTAATGAGAATGCACCTGTTGAATGGTCAAAAAGACAGTAACAGCTTGCAGGCGGTAGGCAATTAAGGTCACAGTTAGAGGGGAAATTAGGGAAGTAAAGAGACACTTCTACTGACTCTGAAAAACAGCAAAAGAAAGACGCCCAGGGTCCCTGCTAATATGCGTGAATGTGCCTTAGGCATGGTGCAAGGAGGCCTGAGGACAGCAGATGTGGCCTAGATAGAGCTACAGGGAAGCACAGCTGATTGTCCTCGCAGTGGCAGACCACGTGTAACAACACCTGCATAGGATCGGTACATCTGAATATCACACCTGCGGGACAGGTAGAGCAAGAACTGACCAGTCTGGTGCAGTACATGAGGAGGAGATGTACTGCAGTACTTAATGCAGCTGAAGGCCACACCAGATAGTGAGGGCTACTTTAGATTTTGACCCGCCCTTTATTCAGGGACACATTTTTCCATTTCTGTTAGTCACATGTCTGTGAAAATTGTTCAGTTTATGTATTAGTAGGGCTGTCCTCGACTAAAGAAATTCTTAGTCCACTAACACTTATACGATTTTGTCGACTAATCGATTAGTTGATTTAATTGACAGAGCTGTGCGCTTTGAGAGGTGGTTAAGACTAGAAAAGCACAATATGAATGTAGTTAATTAACCATCTGTAAAACTGAGTTTCTCCACAATTAATCCTGCAAAAGCACCACTTTAAATCTTGTGTTTACCATAAATGTGCTCAGAAGTTTCTTGGAAATAAGTAATTAAGCATGAATAAGCATAAAAAATGACTAATCGACTAAAGAAATCTTAGTCGACTAAGACCAAAACTACCGATTAGTCAACTAATCGACTAAGAGTTGGCAGCTCTATGTATTATTTGTTAAATCTTTTCATGTTTGCTTAAACTATAAAAGCAGTTGAAGGTGACTTTTTTATGAGTAATATATATGAATTAGCATTATTTGGATTTTAACCGAGCCAGCTTTGGTCCTTAACTACCGCTCAACAGCACTCGAAACCAAGGGTGGCCGAATTAAGGCGTGCCCTGCAGCAGCGTACAATTGCTTTTAAGCGTGTGTGTGTGTGTGTGCGCGCGCGCGCCCATCAAAGTTCTACTGACGAATAACTCCGTGTGTTTTTTTTTCACATTTTTATTTGCTTGCATGCCTTTCGGCTTATTGTTGTTCACCGAAAGAATATCAAAGTTCTACTGACAAATAACTCAACGTTTGTATTCACTGTATATGCCAGTCTGCTTATTTCAAAACAAAATGTTTATATTTATGTTCGTATAAGATGGAGTTTATATGAAAGTTTCCAAATTGGAATGTTTCCAAAATTTCCCATCTAATTTTTCCATCTAAAGTTTCCGGTCAGTTTCCGCCCCTTTGCAACCCGATACCGAATATACCTTGGATGTGAATGTAAATGTGTTGTGAATATCATTATTGAAATATATTATGAGAGTCATCCTGTGTCATGTCTACATTTTTTACTTGTGAAATCCCGTGAACAGAGTAACTGATTTCCTAATGATTCATTAATACAATAACTCCCAGTCTGTTTACCAGTAACTAATCACTGGTGCTTGACTCACAGTTAATCAGTGACTACTCATTAACTAACCAGTTGTTCCTTATTCGTTCCTCAGTAACTACCTACATTTTTGTGTACCTTACCGAATGGGGAACAAACAAGTAACGACTGGTTAGTTAATAAGTACTTACTGATTAACTGGGATTCAAAAAAGGCAGAAATATGCTGTTTAAATGACCTGTATCAAATTCATAATATTGTCATATTCAAAATAATATTATTATAGTGGAATATTGGTGTGCATGTAGAGTACTCAATGACAAAGACTCTCTTCTATCAATGTATAATATTCAGGAGCTTTTATTTTGAAGGGCGAGATGAACTGCTGCGAGAATTCTCCGGTGCAGACGGTGATTTTTCAATCCTCCAAAAAAACACCAAGAAGATGAAGAAAAAGAAGCTTCCGAAGCAGAAGGCGCGCAGTGTTCGGTTTCCTACAGAAAGGAACATACCATATGGCCAGCGTGTTGTCATGGCAACAACCACCATGCAGCTGTTGCACCAGGTGAGCTATAATCACAAAAAGGAGGGATACACATTTGAGTAATGAATCTGTACTGCTGAGGTAATGGAGACTTAATAGTCGTCCTCTAAAGGCAGATTATTATATTTAGTTATAGAGTTTAATGGTAGCAGGCAGGAGTGATGTCCTGTAGCGTTAGGAGTAGTTATACCGTAGACAAGTCACTATGTGGCCATGTTTGTGGAGGCTGGGTTGCTCCAGAGAAACAGAAATGCTGCTGTGGTTTTCATTAGACCGGACTGAGTCCAGCAGGGCTCAGATCAGCGGCAGGTTTCCTGGGAAAAGCCCCAGGAGTCTATTTTTGTTGGATAATGTATTCTTTATTGTGTCTGAATGGTTTGTAGATTTAGTTGTAAAGCTCTATCTTTGTTCTTCATTGATTTTATTTGATTACTTCTGCTTCACAAGCTGCCACAGAGTACGGCAAAATGTTTAAACATTTAATAGATTGATGGATCAGTGGTGTAGTCTAATGTAGTGTAGTGGGCATATGGAAGTCCCGGAGATTTCTTAGTGGGTATGCTGCGTAAACTTGCGTATCACGTAGACTACACCAATGAGAGAGAGAGAGAGAGAGATAGATAGATAGATAGATAGATAGAGATAGATAGATAGATACTTTATTGACACAACAACATACACATACATCATAAACAGATGATAAAATCCACATGAATAATATGGACAATAAAAGAAAAGATACTAAATAAAAAATGACTGTACTAAGGGATGTATAAGCATGAGAGGCCTGCAGTGACAGGGCAGGGACTGACCCTATGGCTCAGTCTGCATGGTAAGGTGCTCTATGAGAGGGGGTGTCATGGTGGTAGTGCAAATAAGTCCAATAGTGCAAGGATAAAGTCTAGAGACCAGCATTAAATATGGACAATATAAGAGAATAATGTAGACATAGTAATATAAAAACTATAGCAGTGCATGGATTAAGTTTTAAAACAGACAGCATTAAATATGGACATTATAAGGGAATAAAGTAGACCGTAGGATAGACACAAATCAACAGTCAGTATTAGAGGTTACAGCCATTGTTCAAGTATTAAGTTAGACCTCAGTCCAGGCTGGGGGAAGGAGGGAGGGCTTGTGCATATGGTAAACAGTGGGCCAGTGTATTGGTTCACTGGATACAGTATTTATTGTAGACATCTGTGATTCAACATGAACATGTCAGATATCCACAATGACATTATTTCTACAATCAGTCAACAATGTTATGAATAGGTAAAATACATTTTGCCTGGTTCAAATAGAAGATATCTAGAATTTGGATTAGTAAGAATGTTGTGGATATATTTTATTACTATTCTGACCAGTGAGAATATATTTGTGATATATATTTGCGTGTCAGCTGCGTGGCGTGTTCGTTTTTATTTCAGCTTCCATAGAATAGGAAAAGATGTCATTTAGACACAAATACATATAAATAAATGACATGTTGATGTTTGAAAGTCTCTATGTTTTGACAAAAATGCAGATATATAAATGTCATTTAAAAAAAAAAAATTCAAATATTGCACCTGTAAATACAGAACCAAATATTCTGGAGCCTATTCTGCCGTCAATACTGCCGGCGTTGTCTTTGCTGTAATCAGATCAGTGTATATGTTTATGTTTATGGGAAACATACATGCGTCAGACACGTTTCTGGTGTGCAAAGACATAGAAAACACCTCGCAAACGCCACGCAACATAAACGCCACGCAGCCAGTGTGCAGGAGGCCTTGTAATCTGGACGGAGACATTTGGAAATGAGGACACACGTCCATCAGTCTTATCCGTAAGATAGGCTTCTAGACCTTTCAGTAACAGTTCCACCTCGTTCTCGCTCCAAGATAATAAATCCCTGCTCTCACTTTTCACCGTTGTTGGTCTTTCTCCAAAAGTATTTACTATATTTTCAACTTCTAAATCCGTGATTATCAACTGCAGAGTAACGTCAGACAGTCTGCTTCCTGTTTACACCGCCACGCACATGCCCAGTGTGTGTGAATGATCATGTGATGTATGTGTCAGACGTGTATAAACAAGATTTTTTTTTTGTTGTCTCCAAATGCTTGTCAGCGTCTGAAAACCACCGAAAATCGAAACAGCTTCAGAAAAAACAAAACCTGCACGGTGAAATCCAAAAGATTTGTATTTGGTGTGAAGAGTCTCAGAGAGATGGACAGGCTCCATTTATTCACCTTTCTTCACCTCGTTGTGAGTTGCATATATATATATATATATTTTTCTCCAGTGCAGGCCGGAGAGAACTCGAGGAGGACGGTGCCAGACAGACGTTTGATTTTACGTTCAAAGAGAGTTTGGTGGAGAAAAGTCCCGAGAAACCCTTTAACATGGACCCGAGCCCCAGTGACCACGCGTCCTCGCACTGTTTCAACCATCGAGGTAAGATGATGATCGCTTTTAGATATTTTGTTGAATAGAATAGTCTTTATTGCCAATGTACAATGAAATTGGATGCTGTACTTTCAGTTCAAAACATCAGCAACAGCGCTAAAATAGGTGAATAAATAAATAGCCTCTAATAGAGCCTCTAAAAGTCACTATAGAATGTATAAAAGAGATAGGATTTAATAAAAAGAAGGTGAAGACACAAAAACACAGACACACAAGACATACACTGCATTATCATCCTAAAAACCTTTTTGGATAAAAACTCTTTGAGTCTCTTTGTCTGTGATTTAACTGTCCTGAAACGTCTGCAGCATCAAACCGAGAGTGTCCCGGTTGAGATGGATCTTGTAATCGGCTCTGGGCTTTTTTTTTTTCCTCTCTGCTGCTCAGGGCCGTAGCCAGACATTGTAAGAAGCAGTCTCATGGTATCATTTTAAGCCATATTTAGTCTCCGCATGTTGCTTTTTCTGTAAAAAACGGCACAAGGAGACGGTATTACCCTTCAGTCACACAACGTATAAGTATAATGCAGTTTAAAAGAAGGTACAAAAGATATCTTTTTGGTAAGTACATGTAAGGGAGTGTTCTATGTTGGCCAGAAGAGGGCAGCATTGGGTTATTTTACATGCTCCAGTTTCCTTTTGGCTAAGATAACCAAAAGGATGCTTCTGGCCAACATTGAACACTGCCTTAAATTCGGAAGTGAGGAAGAAGAGGGAAGATTACAGTTTTTCTCAGTCGCTTTGGTACATTTCTGGAATCATTCTTAACCCTTGTGTTGTCTTCCTGTCACCTATAAACTTGATGTCCTTCCTGACTTTTTTTTGGCACTTTTTACAACATTGTTTGTCGCTTTTGCAATTATTGATGCTTTAAAAAGGTTTTTTTTGTCACTTTTCTCAACGCTTTTTAATTCATGATCAATAAACCTAATTTATATGACATCATATCTAATTTTTGAGTTTGAAAAAAAGCAGAAATTATGAACTATTTTGACTAATTAATATCAGAGGATGTTGATTGGATAACCACACACTGGTACATGTCAAAGTTTGGTCAGGATGCTGTTTTGAAACCATTAAAAAAAAGTTTTCAAATGCTATAAAATTGAATAAAACACAAGTAATAAATTAATTTCACCTGCGAACAATGTTGTATCTAGGTTCAATACAACGTACATGCATGCATCCATGTTATTTTGGGCAATTTGGTTGAAACAAACCCATATTTCTCATATAAAAAACTTTGAAAACGGGTCAAATTTGACCCGAGGGAAACACAAGGGTTGACATTTGCAAATCACTAAGTCCATTTCTCAAACCAATTATTACAAACCGCACCACACAATGGATGACCTGCAAAAGCCTGTAACTTGCTCAAAATCTCCAGGCCAAGTAAACCTTTATGTCGATCAGAACGTTTTCAGTCCTCGTGTCATTATTCACAAAGAAGATGCTTAGTTTTGTCAATATGAAATTATTGACAACATTGACAATATGAGATTAGGATTGCAAGAGATAAGACAGGATTCACATTTATGCTTTTATTTTTGGTTTTTCAACAAATTACAGTGTCATTGGGATTCAAAAAGAAAAACACAAACCTATTTATAGAACAAAGAACACTATGTCAACATAGAAAAGGTTACCACAGGAAATGCTTCTTATTGTACAATCCTGATGGGATGGGGTCCTTACATTCCATTCTGTCGGGCTAATGTTTCACATAATCTCCCTTCATTAGTGAAAGTCAGGATTCACTGAGAAATGTACCAAAGTGACTGAGAAAATGCTGATTGTGTTTTGACCATATTTGCCTTCTCTGGCAAGATAGGACACTTCTCCTGACTTATGGCATGTCCTGCACAGGAGAAAACTCTCTCAGCGGTGTCCAAGAGGCCTGTACACACCCAGGTATGAAAGGGCAGACAATTTGCGGAGGCTGTCCTGCCTCCCCCACCACCAAGCCACAGGCTCTTGTCCTGAACGATAGACTAGCAGACAAGTGTAATATGTTTACTAGCGATCACGTGCAGTGAATGGTTAATATGCTTCTATGTCCGTTTTGGTGAGCCCAGAGGGAAAATATGGCATTTTAAAGTAGCCTACATTTACGATAGCGTGATATTTTTACTTTTCGGAGCGTGTACAAAAAGTCATCTATCAGCAGTGATTGTAGAGTGAATGTTGGAGGATAGCCCCGACACGCGCTTCACACCGCGAGCAGGCCCGTGCGCCACTCGGCGGAAAAGGGAGAAAGAAAAAAAGAGTCTGACCCTGTCCGGAGCAACAGAGGGAAAATATTTCACCAAAATGTGCGTTCTAATCCTGTCCGAATACTACCGTTTGCGTAGGATTTCGGTACCCAACCCTAGTAGTAACCCAGCGACACCAAACGTCTGGATACTCAAACCAACATATTTGGCTCCTACAGGTTATGTTCGAGAGTCTTGCATTGGCAGATGAGTAACTTCCGTAGTTTATACCACGGATGCATTCTGGGATAGGAGAAAAATACGCTCTTGCTTGTTTGCATTTCTTAAAACCAATTACAATCATCTTGGGCTGCGTTAAGCTCCGAAGGCAGCGACGGTGGCTCTGCTAAATAGTCTCAGGAAGGAACTTGTTTTTATTGAAAAGTTCAAAATATACAATAATAAATAAATATTAAATAACATTATTAAATAAATAATAATTGTATTTCTATATTTCAGACATAGAACAGATAGTTGGTGAAGAGGAGCAGCAGGAGTGTAGCTCCAGTGTGGACCAGCAGGAGCCAGAGCCCCCCCCACACATTAAAGAGGAACAGGAGGAACTGTGTATCAGTCAGGAGGGAGAGCAGCTTCAAGGGCTGGAGGAGGCTGATATCACCAAGTTCCCATTCACTCCTGTCCCTGTGAAGAGTGAAGATGATGAAGAGGAAGCTCAGTCCTCACAGCTTCATCAGAGACAAACTCAACACATGGAAACAGAAGCTGATGGAGAGGACTGTGGAGGACCAGAACCAGCCAGGAACTCACATCCACTTTTACAACCAGAGACTGAAGACCAGACTGGAGACTCTTCTGATCCTGAGACTGATGACAGTGCTGATTGGAAGGAGACCAGAGAACCTCAGTCAGCTTTAAACTCTCTGAAACAACACACAAGAGAGGAACCATCTACTTCCTGTGTTGGTGACATCAGGAAGCAGCAGGAGTGGAGCTCCAGTGGGGACCAGGAGCAGCCAGAGAATCTCATCCAGGTTGGCACTCTCTGAACGCTGTTTTCTTTTATAACTCACACAGGACTGAACATTTTCAGCTGCTCTGAGTGCGGAAGAAGATTTGGCTTTAAGGCACATCTGCAGAATCACATGAGAATCCACACAGGAGAGAAACCATTCAGCTGCAGGCCAAGGATTTCGTACGGCGCTCAAAAGACAAATGTGTTGGTCAAACTGAGGAGAAAAGAGAGGCAGAGCCTCCAGCCAGCAGCTAGTTTTGTAGCCGTGTGTGTGTGTGTGTGTGTGTGTGTGTGTGTGTGTGTGTGTGTGTGTGTGTGTGTGTGTGTGTGTGTGTGTGTGTGTGTGTGTGTGTGTGTGTGTGTGTGTGTGTGTGTGTCAGAGGCTGTAATTAGTCTTATCTCTGGACGCCGGGAGCTGAATGCCATCCTGTCTCTGTGATCCTCGTCGATTAACCCTCGTCTGTCTGTTTGACGCTCAGATTTCAAAGGTTCTCTGAGTCACACGCAGCTCGTCTGTGATTGGACGATCAAGCTGATGAGAACACACACAGCTGGAGGCAGTATCAGAGGAGGACGGATCCAATCCAATAAAATGCAAGTTTTTTTCCCCCCAGGTGGCAAAAATAAAATAAGTCGGACACACGGAAAAGACGGGAAGTAGAAGAACTCCAAAAAAACAACAAACCTTCAAAATAAAGTAAAGAAAGAAGAATAAAATTAACAACTTATTCACCTGCTGATGTTAGTTTCTCAGTGGTTGGATGTTTCTGTTTGTTGTTGTGTTGCTTGTTTTAGTTTTTCAATTTTTTGTAGAAGAATTATCAGGTCTAGCAAAGCTAGAACAGCTTGTTAGTGGTTGGATGATGCTGTTTGTTTGTTGTGTGGCTTGTTTTATTTTGTAGAGGAATTATAATTTATTTTCACTGAAATAACTTTCTTATTTAAATCCATTGTATGTTGATTTACTTCTTTGTGCAATTAAACCAAATTAAACTGTAAATTAAATTAAATTGTGTATATTTGTTACACCTTTGGTGTAAATAGTCTATTTATATTGTCTTAACTGTCTTGTTGTATAAACATGTTATGTTTATTGTTTTTGTCATGAACTCAACTCTGTTATGTCATTATAATTGTGGAGGACTACAGATGGAAAGTAGCATAATGCTAAATCTGGTGCAGCCATCTTTTTAATGTAACTGCACATTGTCCTGCTAAATAAACTAAACTAAACTAAATTAAACTGAGCTGCTGCCGTCATGGTCGGTGTTTAAATGGAGGTTGATGGTGAGAAGGCGGCTGAGTGCAGCTGGTGCTCTGTGTGTGTCAGCCGTGGCGTGACGAGGCCTCGGGGGCCGATCAGCCTCTCTGGGGGGTCTAATAAGGGAGGATGGAGCCATCAAGGTGATTGTTTGATTGATTGATTTGTTTTTTTCTGTTGAACATATTTTTAGATCAGCCACGTTACAGGAAGTCCACTCACACAAGTCCAGTCCACTCTGAAGTGAAGTTATTGTGTGTGTGTGTGTGTGTGTGTGTGTGTGTGTGTGTGTGTGTGTGTGTGTGTGTGTGTGTGTGTGTGTGTGTGTGTGTGTGTGTGTGTGTGTGTGTGTGTGTGTGTGTGTGTGAGGGGTGTGCGGGGGGTCCATGTCCTGACGTGACTGCAGTGGAGAAAGTGTTCGGACCTTCAGTAAACTACTAAAAGTAAAAGTCTGTAAGTATAATCAAACTAACCAAAATCTTGTAGGTCTGAACGATATGAGAGAAATATGAGATCATGTTGAATATCTTGATGACTATATTAACTTGTGTTATATAATCAGATATTACAGTGTTCTCAGTTCTGCTGCTTTCAGGATTCTGCTAAAATACAACAAACTGTTTGTTGAGTTTAAAACTAATGAAAGGAAATCATTTCCAACTTTCTTTTATTGAACTAATTGAACATTTAATTAATAGGCAGCACTAAAAAAAGAATGAAAACTTTTCTTGTAACTCTACAAAACCTGAGTGTATTTTACGATGTGTCACAGCCTTTCGCGATGTGTGTTTTTTTTGCACCAGTTGATATTGTGATGACGATAGAAACAACGATATATTGTACAGCCCCAAAATCTCTTTTCCCGATGTCGGTCATGTCATATCTGGATAATGATATTCATCACAATGTTGCACGTTTTTCAGCTAATGCAGTCCCACCACATAGTAAAATATGTTTATATACTCGTGTGAATGCAATACTTGACACCCAATAAAAAGTAATTTAATTTACTTTAGTTCAACAGTTTCAAATTATATTTCTTCCAGGACATTTTTTGCATGAACACTAATACAGACCAGTTTTTGCCTCCAATAGTGACCTTCGGAAAACATTCGTGAAACATTTCCATTGGCTACTTTTGAGTCTAAAAGAGCCTCCTTTTGGGGAAATTCCATTGGTTGAAGTCATTTTGCTGATTCAGTTAGCTTATAGCCAGTGCTTGAAGTGGGGATAAAAAGGTGCTGGTACTTTATTGCATTGGCAAATCATTATGACATTTAAGATTTCAACAGTGAAAAACAAAACTGGGAGACATTGCTGGTGCAACAACAATGTATTGTTATTTATTAACAACATAAATGTATGTATTTATTTAAAGAAGTCGTGTGTGTGTGTGTGTGTGTGTGTGTGTTTGTGTGTGTGAGTTTCTCTTGACCTCTTTAATCCCCTCTCTGTCTGGCCAGCAAGTGACGCTAGTGATGCTGCTACATGTTTTGCGAATGCGTCGACACAAATAATTTAGGTCGATGCGTCTTTAACTGTCTATGCGCGTGACGTGTAGAAATCTAAAAATAACCGCAACGTAACGAAAAGTATGGATTCCTCGTGAGTTCAACAACACGAAAAAAGAAAAAGGCTCGCACACAGTCTTCTAAAGCGTGGGAGTATTTTACTCTTAATACCAACAACAACAACAACATGGTAGTCTGTAGACTTTGTTAAATGATCCCTGAGTCTGGAGAACAGCAGCTAAACACCGTTAAGTTCTGCTCACCTATAGATAACTCTCCAGCTTCTCCCGTATCTCTGGGTGGATGTCCTGCACTGACTTGAGCGGGAGGTAAACTGGACTGGGTTAAAATCATAATTCCCATAGAAAGGAGAGAGAAAAATTGGCACTTTGGCACTTTAAAAAAGTTTTTTTTATTTGTGTGTTCCTCCTTTAAAGTGACTTGAAATTTGAATTTGTTTTATTGTTGCATTTATTTGATACATCTGATTTCATATGTTGCTAAAATTGCACTTTTGATTATTGTAAGATTAAAAGGGAAAAGCGCTAGGATGTTAAACAAGAGCTTATTCATTATTTGACCTACTACTGTTAAAAAAAAAAAAAAAAGCAAATACAGGCTACTCTTTTTGCACTTGCTCTGTTTACTTTAAGTTTTTACTTTTGTATTCCTCCTGAAAGCGACGCGTGAAACTGAACTCTTAAGAGTAAACTGTAGCTGAGTTTGGCGCCCGCCTTTGCCTTTGCGGCCGTTTGGAGGCCACTGGAGGTGGCCTGAGGAGGAAGAAAGTCTGTCTTATATCAAGCAATATACACAGACGTCGCCTATCCATACATCACACTGATACACATCGCATATTTCCCCGTAACTAAATTAAAAAACAGATTTTATCACATTTGTACACAACAAAAGATGAATCGATGAACTATCAGGAGACTTAGTTGGTGCAATGAAAATGTCTTTATTCCATCGTTACAGATCTGAGGTCAGCCTGCAGACAAAACAAGTGAACTGAGTGAGCGCTGCAGCGATGTTCTAAACTGAGAAGAAAACTCCTTCAGCCAAAAGCTTCTTTAAAATCACACACAGAAAGTTACCCAGCAGACTATAAAGTCATTAAAATGAGCTACACCTTTACCAGCTGCAACGTTAAAGTTCCCAACACATGAATGACTCAAGCATTAGAATAGTATAATATCATATAGGCTATTCTGCAGAATCAGGACCTTTAGTTTGAGTACTTTAAACACATTTTGATGCTGATACTTTTGTACTAATATGAGGCTGTAGGAGTGTGCATTCACACGGCTGTTTTACAGCTGTTTCCAGGTGTTTTTTTTATTATTATTAATTGAGTTGTGTTTCCACAGCACGGAGGATCAGCTGACAGACAGACAGACGTAAGTTCACTACTTCACATGTCTTCGTTCATGTTAAACGTTAACATCTGGACACAGTCACTCACCCTGATGGTGCGTTCAAAGACACAAGAGAGCCAGCACTCGAAGGTTTTCAAATCTACGGATGAACTTGAGAATGTATTTTTACACAGACAGGAGGAATCTGGGTTTAGTTCTCCATGAAGAAGACATGTGGGAACAGAATTATCGCAGCAGTTTTAATCTTCCGTTAGTTCAGGACGCACTCCAGACTTAATGAACCTGTTCTGCAGCCAATTCTTAGAACTCACGTGTCCGACTCCCCTTGAAAGCCCCAAAGGTTTTTTCGATAAGTGTGCTCCAAGTCCATTTACTTTAGTTCAACGTTTGGATACTTTGCGTGAACATTTCCAGGTTATGTAACATTTATTTTAGTGCTGAGATTCTACAGGCAAAGATCAACTCTGAAATATGAAAACTGATGAACCCTTATGAATGAAAATAACTGTGTTTTAAGTTGAGAATCCTAAAATGTGACGTCAATTCAAATCAGGAGGTCGTCGGAGCCCAGCAGCTTTATGGAGAATCTTTATTTAACAAAAATAAATGAATCTGAGCGACAGACACTGAAAACTGTAAAACAAAGACAACCAGGTGAGACAGGTGTGTGTGTGTGTGTGTGTGTGTGTGTGTGTGTGTGTGTGTGTGTGTGTGTGTGTGTGTGTGTGTGCGCTCCTGTACTTCTATCTTTGTGAGGACATTAGTTCTTCCGAGAGTGAACTGTTTTCATGGGTAGGTTTTAATCAGGACAAAACGCTGATGTCTTCACAAGGACAGAAGACCAAGGTGTGTGTGTGTGTGTGTGTGTGTGTGTGTGTGTGTGTGTGTGTGTGTGTGTGTGTGTGTGTGTGTGTGTGTGTGTGTGTGTGTGTGTGTGTGTGTGTGTGTGTGTGTGTGTGTGCGTTCAGTAGCAGCGCAGGAAGAAGGTGTTGCAGGCCGCTCCTCGCAGACAGTCGCACAGTCGGCCGATACGAGGTCCGTGTTTCATCGCACAGCGCTCGCCCACATCACACTGAGAGAGAGACATACAGTCAGACAGACAGACAGACAGACATTGCATAAAAAATGTGGAATGTAATAAACTGTATATACATTTTGTTCAGAGACTGTTCTCTCCGAAACTTCCCCATTAGTGGTATGTTCCAGCATACAAAGAGTGTGATAATGTACTAAATATAACGATGAAATAATAACGTTAGCCATGACATTAAACAACGTGCAGCTGATAGACCTGTCAGGAAACATTCATCACTTTTTACAAGCAGGACACACACACACACACACACACACACACACACACACGCACGCACGCACACACACACACACACACACACATGATTGACAGCTGTCTGTCTGTTTCTCACCCGGGGGATGACGCTGGCTTTCTTCTCCACGGAGAGACCGGCGCTGCTGTCGGCTTCATCCAGGAAACCCTGCAGAGCTTCAGCCTGAACACACACACACACACACACACACACACACACACACACACACACACACACACACACACACACACACACACACACACACACACACACACAAACCTTTGTCATATTATGACAGCAGTTCACATTCTCTAATTACAGATAAACTCCACCAGACTCCATGTAAATAATCAGGACTTTTATCATCATAAAACACACTTCATTCAAAGTGGACAGAAATTAAACAAAACTACCAAAAGCCGTCTTGGTTCATCTTTCCACTGTTCCAACAATCACCACTCTGGTTTGGTTGAAATGAACCCTTAATTCACCCATTTACATGTGGAGATATGCTGGCTCTATACACGCTAAAAGTCCTGATTATTTACATGGAGTCTGGTGGAGATATGCTGGCTCTATACACGCTAAAAGTCCTGATTATTTACATGGAGTCTGGTGGAGATATGCTGGCTCTATACACGCTAAAAGTCCTGATTATTTACATGGAGTCTGGTGGAGATATGCTGGCTCTATACACGCTAAAAGTTCTGATTATTTACATGGAGTCTGGTGGAGATATGCTGGCTCTATACACGCTAAAAGTCCTGATTATTTACATGGAGTCTGGTGGAGTTTGGTGATGGTGATTTCGGGGCTGTTTGATATTAAACTAAAAGGATCTTACTCTTTAACTAAAAGGTCTATCTCTGTAGGGATCCATCCCATAATGTTGTCAGACTCTTAGAATAATAATCTGAGTCTGTCAGCAGCAACAACAGAACTTGTAGTGGACTCTGACTGCTGCTGAACATTAGTCCTGTTTAGGTTACAATACAGCTCGGTTTCTTCTTCTTTAATACCGGACCAGTTTCAGAGATCGTTGTTCCATCAGACACTTTCACACAAAAACATGAGAAATAGGGTCCCAGGGTGAAACATACAGAAGTAACCCCACTGAGAAGATACCATTTAAAGAAGCTTTAAACACATGACATGTTGTGTTTCATGTAAATAAGACGGTTTATGGATCCTTCTCTTTAGAGACCGGCGACAGTGAGACAGCGATGACCTTTTCAGACAGAAACAGCTCTTATCTTTTCATCAGGTAACTTTCATGTTCCAGTTTCTCCTCCGTTTCATTCGCTCCAAATGACCTTCCTTTACATCTAGTAGTTGTCATTTAACGGGCTCCAATGTCACTTCCATTGTGTGCGTGTGTGTGTGTGTGTGTGTGTGTGTGTGTATGCATCTGGGTCTATGTCTGTATGTCTATGAATGTGTGTGTATGTGTGTGTATCTGTGTATATGCGTATGCATGTCTGTCTATGTGTATGCATCTATGTCTATGTGTGTCTATGTGTATGCATATGTGTGTATGTGTACGCATGTGTGTATGTATCTGTGTAAATGTGTGTGCATGTGTTTATGTGCGTGTAGGTAGGTAGATATATACGGTACATGTATGTGTATGTTAACATATATTAATAAGTGAAACATCACATTGTTTTGTATTTAACTAAAGAATAAAAATAGAAAAAAAAAGGGGGTAGGACCAGAAAAGTAATTTTTTTTAACTTCTTCCTACTCCTTTTTGAACATGGGAATTTCTTATGTGAATCACTTACAATAATTTTGGAAGATTGTGCTGAGATGTACATGTTCTTATTTATCGGTTATTTTTTAATTGTATTATATATATATGTATGTGTATACATACATATTAATATATATTAATTAGTAGTCTCCGCGTGACTTATATTATGGACATTTTTCTCTGTGTTGTTGTCTTTATTTTTATGTCTTTTCTCCCCCCAGTACAGCTCCTCTTTTATTCAGAACTGACGACCAATAAAAAGACTTTTAAGAGACAAAGGGAGAACTACAGATGTAGAGATCCTGTGTGTGAGAACTACAGATGCAGAGATCCTGTATGTGAGAACTACAGATGCAGAGATCCTGTATGTGAGAACTACAGATGTAGAGATCCTGTGCGTGAGAACTACAGATGCAGAGATCCTGTATGTGAGAACTACAGATGTAGAGATCCTGTATGTGAGAACTACAGATGTAGAGATCCTGTGCGTGAGAACTACAGATGCAGAGATCCTGTATGTGAGAACTACAGATGTAGAGATCCTGTATGTGAGAACTACAGATGTAGAGATCCTGTGTGTGAGAACTACAGATGCAGAGATCCTGTGTGTGAGAACTACAGATGCAGAGATCCTGTATGTGAGAACTACAGATGTAGAGATCCTGTGTGTGAGAACTACAGATGTAGAGATCCTGTGTGTGAGAACTACAGATGCAGAGATCCTGTGTGAGAACTACAGATGCAGAGATCCTGTGCGTGAGAACTACAGATGCAGAGAAACTGTGTGTGAGAACTACAGATGCAGAGATCCTGTGTGTGAGAACTACAGATGCAGAGATCATGTGTGTGAGAACTACAGATGCAGAGATCCTGTGTGTGAGAACTACAGATGCAGAGATCCTGTGTGCAGACGACGGATGACTCACCAGCCGGAGGATGGGCTCGTCCGGTGCAGCCGGCAGCGGGTTGTCGGCCGACCTCTGACCCTGACAGAGTGACGTAGTCAGCACGGACAGACAGACGGACAGGTAGACAGCAGCACGCACGCTCTCCATCGCCAGCAACACCTTCCAAAAACCTACAAAATAAAAGCACACTGTCCATCACCAACAACACCTTCCAAAAACCTACAAAATAAAAGCACGCTCTCCATCGCCAGCAACACCTTCCAAAAACCTACAAAATAAAAGCACGCTCTCCATCGCCAGCAACACCTTCCAAAAACCTACAAAATAAAAGCACGCTCTCCATCGCCAGCAACACCTTCCAAAAACCTACAAAATAAAAGCACGCTCTCCATCGCCAGCAACACCTTCTAAAAACCTACAAAATAAAAGCACGCTCTCCATCGCCTGCAACACCTTCTAAAAACCTACAAAATAAAAGCATGCTCTCCATCACCAGCAACACCTTCCAAAAAACCTACAAAATAAAAGCACGCTGTCCATCGCCAGCAACACCTTCCAAAAACCTACAAAATAAAAGCACGATGTCCATCACCAACAACACCTTCCAAAAAACCTACAAAATAAAAGCATGCTCTCCATCGCCAGCAACACCTTCTAAAAACCTACAAAATAAAAGCATGCTCTCCATCACCAGCAACACCTTCCAAAAAACCTACAAAATAAAAACACGCTGTCCATCTCCAGTAACACCTTCTAAAAATCTACAAAATAAAAGCACGCTCTCCATCGCCAGCAACACCTTCCAAAAAAAGCTACAAAATAAAAGCACACTGTCCATCACCAACAACCCCTTCCAAAAAAGCTACAAAATAAAAGCACGCTCTCCAGCACCAACAACACTTTCCAAAAACCCACAAAATAAAAGTGCAGAAAAAGCAGTGGTGGGAGATATATTCAGATCCTTTACTGCAGTAAAAGTACTAATACCACACTGTTAAAATACTCTGTTGCAAGTTAAAATCATGTGTTTAGAATTAAAAAAACAACAACACATATTTAATATAATAATAATAAAAAATGCATTTCTAGGAAGGAAATGGAAAAGTATTAAAAATGGAATGAAGGTTGGATGACGATTGCTTGAACTCACGATTAAATGCCGTAGAAATGATTTGAGATCCTGCAGGAATATTCTACAAATCTTCACTTTCTCTTCTCCTTCAGCTACTTCTTCTCCTCTTATGTGTGATTTCTTCTTCTTCTTCTTCTTGTTCTCCTCTGTGTGATCTCTTCTTCTTCTTCTTCTCCTGTATGTCTGTGTGTGTCGGTGCTCGGCTCGCCCTCCTGTATTTATCCTCTCCCGGTGTGTTTGTGCGCCCTCCCAGCATCAGATAATGCAGCGTGCGCACGCGTTTGACTGTGATGGATGGAGCTGTCTGACTGGTTAATATTAAACAGCCGGCTGTCGGCGTGGAAACGCGGCGCCGATGTCCCAAGGTCAGAGGTCAGACCAACTCCCAGCTGAAGGTCCTGTGTTTCTCTTCTGTTAATGATCCCATTATTGATTTACAATCATCCTTTAAAGTCACGGACACACACACACACACACACACACACACCCCAACGTGATCGATTGATTGAAAGTGTTCATTTCTGAATACTGAACAAATGGCCACAGATTAGTCCCTTGTGTCTTTTTTTGCTGTTCTTTGTGGTCTTTGGAAGTCTATTTGTTAGGTTGTTTTATGTCTGTATTTGAATGGAGTCTATTTGTTAGGCTGTTTTGTGTTTTTGCGATCGTTTGAAGTCTATTTGTTAGGCTGTTTTGTGTTTTTGTGATCGTTTGAAGTCTATTTGTTAGGTTGTTTTGTGTCTTTGTTGTAGTTTGAAGTCTATTTGTTAGGTTGTTTTGTGTCTTTGTGGTCGTTTGAAGTCTATTTGTTAGGTTGTTTTGTGTCTTTGTTGTAGTTTCAAGTCTATTTGTTAGGTTGTTTTGTGTCTTTGTGGTCGTTTGAAGTCTATTTGTTAGGTTGTTTTGTCTTTGTGGTCTTTTGGAGTCTATTTGTTAGGTTGTTTTGTGGTCGTTTGAAGTGTATTTGTTAGGTTGTTTTGTCTTTGTGGTCTATTTGTTAGGTTGTTTTGTGTCTGTAGTTGTTTGAAGTCTATTTGTTAGGTTGTTTTGTATTTTTGTGGTTGTTTGAAATATATTTGTTAGGTTGTTTTGTGTCTTTATGGTCGTTTGAAGTCTATTTATTAGGTTGTTTTGTCGTTGTGGTCGTTTGAAGTCTATTTGTTAGGTTGTTTTGTCATTGGGGTCGTTTGAAGTCTATTTGTTAGGTTGTTTTGTGTCTTTAGGGTCATTTGAAGTCTATTTGTTAGGTTGTTTTGTGTCTTTGTGGATGTTTGAAGTCTATTTGTTAGGTTGTTTTGTGTCTTTGTGGATGTTTGAAGTCTATTTGTTAGGTTGTTTTGTGTCTTTGTGGTTGTTTGAAGTCTATTTGTTAGGTTGTTTTGTGTCTTTATGGTCATTTGAAGTGTATTTGTTAGGTTGTTTTGTCTTTGTGGTCGGTTGAAGTCTATTTGTTAGGTTGTTTTGTGTCTTTATGGTCATTTGAAGTCTATTTGTTAGGTTGTTTTGTGTCTTTGTGGTCGTTTGAAGTCTATTTGTTAGGTTGTTTTGTGTTTTTGTGGTCGTTTGAAGTCTATTTGTTAGGTTGTTTTGTCTTTGTGGTCGTTTGAAGTCTATTTATTAGGTTGTTTTGTCGTTGTGGTCGTTTGAAGTCTATTTGTTAGGTTGTTTTGTCATTGGGGTCGTTTGAAGTCTATTTGCTAGGTTGTTTTGTGTCTTTATGGTCATTTGAAGTCTATTTGTTAGGTTGTTTTGTGTCTTTGTGGATGTTTGAAGTCTATTTGTTAGGTTGTTTTGTGTCTTTGTGGATGTTTGAAGTCTATTTGTTAGGTTGTTTTGTGTCTTTGTGGTTGTTTGAAGTCTATTTGTTAGGTTGTTTTGTGTCTTTATGGTCATTTGAAGTGTATTTGTTAGGTTGTTTTGTCTTTGTGGTCGGTTGAAGTCTATTTGTTAGGTTGTTTTGTGTCTTTATGGTCATTTGAAGTCTATTTGTTAGGTTGTTTTGTGTCTTTGTGGTCGTTTGAAGTCTATTTGTTAGGTTGTTTTGTGTTTTTGTGGTCGTTTGAAGTCTATTTGTTAGGTTGTTTTGTCTTTGTGGTCTTTTGGAGTCTATTTGTTAGGTTGTTTTGTGGTCGTTTGAAGTGTATTTGTTAGGTTGTTTTGTCTTTGTGGTCTATTTGTTAGGTTGTTTTTGTGTCTGTAGTTGTTTGAAGTCTATTTGTTAGGTTGTTTTGTATTTTTGTGGTTGTTTGAAATATATTTGTTAGGTTGTTTTGTGTCTTTATGGTCGTTTGAAGTCTATTTGTTAGGTTGTTTTGTGTTTTTGTGGTCGTTTGAAGTCTATTTGTTAGGTTGTTTTGTCGTTGTGGTCGTTTGAAGTCTATTTGTTAGGTTGTTTTGTGTCTTTAGGGTCATTTGAAGTCTATTTGTTAGGTTGTTTTGTGTCTTTATGGTCGTTTGAAGTCTATTTGTTAGGTTATTTTGTCGTTGTGGTCGTTTGAAGTCTATTTGTTAGGTTGTTTTGTCATTGGGGTCGTTTGAAGTCTATTTGTTAGGTTGTTTTGTGTCTTTATGGTCATTTGAAGTCTATTTGTTAGGTTGTTTTGTGTCTTTGTGGTCGTTTGAAGTCTATTTGTTAGGTTGTTTTGTGTCTTTGTGGTCGTTTGAAGTCTATTTGTTAGGTTGTTTTGTGTCTTTGTGGTCGTTTGAAGTCTATTTGTTAGGTTGTTTTGTGTCTTTGTGGTCGTTTGAAGTCTATTTGTTAGGTTGTTTTGTGTCTTTATGGTCATTTGAAGTCTATTTGTTAGGTTGTTTTGTCTTTGTGGTCATTTGAAGTCTATTTGTTAGGTTGTTTTGTGTCTTTGTGGTCGTTTGAAGTCTATTTGTTAGGTTGTTTTGTGTCTTTATGGTCATTTGAAGTCTATTTGTTAGGTTGTTTTGTGTCTTTGTGGTCGTTTGAAGTCTATTTGTTAGGTTGTTTTGTGTTTTTGTGGTCGTTTGAAGTCTATTTGTTAGGTTGTTTTGTCGTTGTGGTTGTTTGAAGTCTATTTGTTAGGTTGTTTTGTCTTTGTGGTCGTTTGAAGTCTATTTGTTAGGTTGTTTTTTCTTTGTGGTCGTTTGAAGTCTATTTGTTAGGTTGTTTTGTGTCTTTATGGTCGTTTGAAGTCTATTTGTTAGGTTGTTTTGTGTCTTTGTGGTCGTTTGAAGTCTATTTGTTAGGTTGTTTTTTCTTTGTGGTCGTTTGAAGTCTATTTGTTAGGTTGTTTTGTTTCTTTATGGTCGTTTGAAGGCTATTTGTTAGGTTGTTTTTTCTTTGTGGTCGTTTGAAGTCTATTTGTTAGGTTGTTTTGTGTCTTTATGGTCGTTTGAAGTCTATTTGTTAGGTTGTTTTGTGTTTTTGTGGTCGTTTGAAGTCTATTTGTTAGGTTGTTTTGTGTTTTTGTGGTCGTTTGAAATCTATTTGTTAGGTTGTTTTGTGTCTTTATGGTCATTTGAAGTCTATTTGTTAGGTTGTTTTGTGCCTGTAGTTGTTTGAAGTCTATTTGTTAGGTTGTTTTGTGTTTTTGTGGTCGTTTGAAGTCTATGTGTTAGGTTGTTTTGTGCCTATAGTTGTTTGAAGTCTATTTGTTAGGTTGTTTTGTGTTTTTGTGGTCGTTTGAAGTCTATTTGTTAGGTTGTTTTGTGTCTTTGTGGTCGTTTGAAGTCTATTTGTTAGGTTGTTTTGTGTCTTTGTGGTCGTTTGAAGTCTATTTGTTAGGTTGTTTTGTGTCTTTGTGGTCGTTTGAAGTCTATTTGTTAGGTTGTTTTGTGTCTTTGTGGTCGTTTGAAGTCTATTTGTTAGGTTGTTTTTTCTTTGTGGTCGTTTGAAGTCTATTTGTTAGGTTGTTTTGTGTCTTTATGGTCGTTTGAAGTCTATTTGTTAGGTTGTTTTGTGTCTTTGTGGTCGTTTGAAGTCTATTTGTTAGGTTGTTTTGTGTCTTTGTGGTCGTTTGAAGTCTATTTGTTAGGTTGTTTTGTGTCTTTATGGTCATTTGAAGTCTATTTGTTAGGTTGTTTTGTCATTGGGGTCGTTTGAAGTCTATTTGTTAGGTTGTTTTGTGTCTTTATGGTCATTTGAAGTCTATTTGTTAGGTTGTTTTGTGTCTTTGTGGTCGTTTGAAGTCTATTTGTTAGGTTGTTTTGTGTCTTTGTGGTCGTTTGAAGTCTATTTGTTAGGTTGTTTTGTGTCTTTGTGGTCGTTTGAAGTCTATTTGTTAGGTTGTTTTGTGTCTTTGTGGTCGTTTGAAGTCTATTTGTTAGGTTGTTTTGTGTCTTTATGGTCATTTGAAGTCTATTTGTTAGGTTGTTTTGTCTTTGTGGTCATTTGAAGTCTATTTGTTAGGTTGTTTTGTGTCTTTGTGGTCGTGTGAAGTCTATTTGTTAGGTTGTTTTGTGTCTTTATGGTCATTTGAAGTCTATTTGTTAGGTTGTTTTGTGTCTTTGTGGTCGTTTGAAGTCTATTTGTTAGGTTGTTTTGTGTTTTTGTGGTCGTTTGAAGTCTATTTGTTAGGTTGTTTTGTCGTTGTGGTTGTTTGAAGTCTATTTGTTAGGTTGTTTTGTCTTTTTGGTCGTTTGAAGTCTATTTGTTAGGTTGTTTTTTCTTTGTGGTCGTTTGAAGTCTATTTGTTAGGTTGTTTTGTGTCTTTATGGTCGTTTGAAGTCTATTTGTTAGGTTGTTTTGTGTCTTTGTGGTCGTTTGAAGTCTATTTGTTAGGTTGTTTTTTTTCTTTGTGGTCGTTTGAAGTCTATTTGTTAGGTTGTTTTGTGTCTTTATGGTCGTTTGAAGGCTATTTGTTAGGTTGTTTTTTCTTTGTGGTCGTTTGAAGTCTATTTGTTAGGTTGTTTTGTGTCTTTATGGTCGTTTGAAGTCTATTTGTTAGGTTGTTTTGTGTTTTTGTGGTCGTTTGAAGTCTATTTGTTAGGTTGTTTTGTGTTTTTGTGGTCGTTTGAAATCTATTTGTTAGGTTGTTTTGTGTCTTTATGGTCATTTGAAGTCTATTTGTTAGGTTGTTTTGTGCCTGTAGTTGTTTGAAGTCTATTTGTTAGGTTGTTTTGTGTTTTTGTGGTCGTTTGAAGTCTATGTGTTAGGTTGTTTTGTGCCTATAGTTGTTTGAAGTCTATTTGTTAGGTTGTTTTGTGTTTTTGTGGTCGTTTGAAGTCTATTTGTTAGGTTGTTTTGTGTCTTTGTGGTCGTTTGAAGTCTATTTGTTAGGTTGTTTTGTGTCTTTGTGGTCGTTTGAAGTCTATTTGTTAGGTTGTTTTGTGTCTTTGTGGTTGTTTGAAGTCTATTTGTTAGGTTGTTTTGTGTCTTTGTGGTCGTTTGAAGTCTATTTGTTAGGTTGTTTTTTCTTTGTGGTCGTTTGAAGTCTATTTGTTAGGTTGTTTTGTGTCTTTGTGGTTGTTTGAAGTCTATTTGTTAGGTTGTTTTGTGTCTTTATGGTCGTTTGAAGTCTATTTGTTAGGTTGTTTTGTGTTTTTGTGGTCGTTTGAAGTCTATTTGTTAGGTTGTTTTGTGTTTTTGTGGTCGTTTGAAATCTATTTGTTAGGTTGTTTTGTGTCTTTATGGTCATTTGAAGTGTATTTGTTAGGTTGTTTTGTGCCTGTAGTTGTTTGAAGTCTATTTGTTAGGTTGTTTTGTGTTTTTGTGGTCGTTTGAAGTCTATTTGTTAGGTTGTTTTGTGCCTATAGTTGTTTGAAGTCTATTTGTTAGGTTGTTTTGTGTTTTTGTGGTCGTTTGAAGTCCATTTGTTAGGTTGTTTTGTGTCTTTGTGGTCGGTTGAAGTCTATTTGTTAGGTTGTTTTGTGTTTTTGTGGTCGTTTGAAATCTATTTGTTAGGTTGTTTTGTGTCTTTATGGTCATTTGAAGTCTATTTGTTAGGTTGTTTTGTGCCTGTAGTTGTTTGAAGTCTATTTGTTAGGTTGTTTTGTGTTTTTGTGGTCGTTTGAAGTCTATTTGTTAGGTTGTTTTGTGCCTATAGTTGTTTGAAGTCTATTTGTTAGGTTGTTTTGTGTTTTTGTGGTCGTTTGAAGTCTATTTGTTAGGTTGTTTTGTGTCTTTGTGGTCGTTTGAAGTCTATTTGTTAGGTTGTTTTGTGTCTTTGTGGTCGGTTGAAGTCCATTTGTTAGGTTGTTTTGTCTTTGTGGTCGTTTGTAGTCGCTTGGAGTCGCAAACGAAGAGTTCAAACTTAGAAAGACTCGGTTTCAGAGCCGAATTCTCCGTTTGCGTGTAAACGAAGGGCACGAACGAAGGGAATTGTCTCCGTTTGTAAAACAAATAACCATGTACGTGTAAACAGGGCCTAAGGATTCAGCGTATCAGAAGTGTCCCATCATGCAACTGTGCCGTCGATGACGCAGGAGAAGCGTGCGTCGGTGTGCCCTTTCCTCCGTCTGATGTGCATATCGTGGCCTCGCTCCGACTTTGATCTGGACTCATTAACGGTGAAATGTCACACGGCATTGTGCAGCGTTTCCCTGGCAACACAACTCACACACAGTACAAAGTTATCTCTGATGGAAACACACGAGTACTGCTGACTGACACGAAAACAGGAGTAAAAGGTGGA